>NC_135302.1:1444463-1502132 GCF_051311805.1 Agelaius phoeniceus | reverse complement strand
CAAAAAATGGGGGAAAAATGGGGAAAAAATGGGGAAAAAATGGGAAGATTTTGGGGATTTTGGGATCCATGGGGATCAGGTTCCGGGCCTCGCCCACTGGGAAAAAATCCAGGAAAAAAAATGGGAATTTGGGAAAAAATCCGGGAAAAAACGGTGGAAAAATGGGGAAAATCGGTGAAAAAATGGGGAAAATACGGCAAAAAATGGGGAAAAAATGGGGAAATAAATGGGAGGATTTTGGGGGATTTTGGGATCCATGGGGATCAGGTTCCGGGCCTCACCCACTGGGAAAAAATCCAGGAAAAAAAATGGGAATTTGGAAAAAATCCGGGAAAAAACGGTGAAAAAATGGGAAAATCGGTGAAAAAATGGGGAAAATACAGCAAAAAATGGGGGAAAAATGGGGAAAAAATGGGAAAAAATGGGAGGATTTTGGGGATATTGGGATCAAGGTTTGGGATTCTCCCACTGGAAAATCCAGGGGAAAAAAATGGGAATTTGGAAAAAATCCGGGAAAAAACGGTGGAAAAATGGGGAAAATCGGGGGAAAAATGGGGAAAATATGGCAAAAAAATGGGGGAAAAACTGGGAAGATTTTGGGATCCATGGGGATCAGGTTCCGGGCCTCGCCCACTGGGAAAAAATCCGGGAAAAAAAATGGGAATTTGGAAAAAATCCGGGAAAAACGGTGAAAAAATGGAGAAAATCGGTGAAAAAATGGGGAAAATACGGCAAAAAATGGGGAAAAAATGGGGAAAAACTGGGGAAATAAATGGGGAAAAAATGGGAGAAAATGGGATTCGTTTGGGATTCTCCCACTGGAAAATCCAGGGGAAAAAAATGGAAATTTGGGAAAAAATCCGGGAAAAAACGGTGGAAAAATGACAAAAATCGATGAAAAAATGGTGAAAATATGGGGAAAAATGGGAATATTTTGGGATCCATGGGGATCAGGTTCCGGGCCTCGCCCACTGGGAAAAAATCCGGGAAAAAAATGGGAATTTGGGAAAAAATCCGGGAAAAAAATGGTGGAAAAATGGGGAAAATCGGGGAAAAAATGGGGAAAATATGGAAAAAAATGGGGGAAAAATAGGGAAAAAATGGGAAGATTTTGAGCCAAATTTTTGTGAATTTTCCCCATTTTTTCCCCATTTTTTGTCGGATTTTCCCGGGGTTTTTTTCCCCCTGCCAATTCCAAAATTCCTGCCCTCATTCCCGAGGATTTTTTGGGAAATTTTGGGGGAATTTTGGGGGAATTTTTTGAGGAATTTTTGGCTCTCCCACCTCAATCTGGATCCAAAATTTCAGGATTTTTCCCTTTTTTTTCCCAATTTTTCCCCATTTTTAGCTGGATTTTTGTGGGATTTTTCCCCTGAATATTCCCAAAAAATTTGGGGAATTTTTTGGGATTTCCCACCTCAATTCTGAGCCAAATTTTCCTGAATTTTCCTCCATTTTTCCCCATTTTTTCCCCATTTTTTCCCCGATTTTCATGGGGTTTTTTCCCCCTGCCAATTCCCAAAATTCCTGCCCTCATTCCTGAGGATTTTTTGGGAATTTTGGGGGAATTTTGGGGGAATTTTTTGAGGAATTTTTGGGCTCTACCACCTCAATTTTGAGCCAAATTTTCCTGAATTTTCCCAGTTTTTCCCCATTTTTTGTCGGATTTTCCCGGGGTTTTTTTCCCCTGCCAATTCCCAAAATTCCTGCCCTCATTCCCGAGGATTTTTTGGGAATTTTGGGGGAATTTTGGGGAATTTTTTGGGAATTTTTTGAGGAATTTTTGAGGAATTTTTTGGGAATTTCTTGAGGAATTTCTTGAGGAATTTTTGGGCTCTCCCACCTCAATTTTCATCCAAAATTTCAGGATTTTTCCCTTTTTTTTCCCAATTTTTCCCCATTTTTAGCTGGATTTTTGTGGGATTTTTCCCCTGAATATTCCCAAAAAATTTGGGGAATTTTTTGGGATTCCCACCTCAATTTTGAGCCAAATTTTCCTGAATTTTCCTCCATTTTTCCCCATTTTTTCCCCATTTTTTCCCCGATTTTCCTGGGGTTTTTTCCCCCTGCCAATTCCCAAAATTCCTGCCCTCATTCCCGAGGATTTTTTGGGAATTTTGGGGGAATTTTGGGGGAATTTTTGGGGAATTTTTTGAGGAATTTTTGGGCTCTACCACCTCAATTTTGAGCCAAATTTTCCTGAATTTTCCCCATTTTTTCCCCATTTTTTGTCGGATTTTCCCGGGGTTTTTTTCCCCTGACAATTCCCAGCATTCCTGCCCTCATTCCCGAGGATTTTTTGGGAATTCTGGGGGAATTTTGGGGAATTTTTTGGGAATTTTTTGAGGAATTTTTGAGGAATTTTTTGGGAATTTTTTGAGGAATTCTTGAGGAATTTTTGGGCTCTCCCACCTCAATTCTGATCCAAAATCTCAGGATTTTTCCCCATTTTTTCCCCATTTTTTGTCGGATTTTCCCGGGGTTTTTTCCCCCTGCCAATTCCCAGCATTCCTGCCCTCATTCCCGAGGTTTTTTTGGGAATTTTTGGGGAATTTTTTGGGGATTTTGGTACCTGTGACGTGGAGCTGCTCCCCGGGCAGGGCCTGGATGCGGATCTGGAGCCGCCCCCTCCTCTCGGTGTGGTCGACCCCGCACAGGCTGGGGACGCTCTGGACGCAGCGTTTGTGCACGTTCATCTCACAGCCTGCGGAAAATTTGGGAATTTTGGAATTTTGGGAATTTTTTGGGAATTTTTGGGAATTTTTTGGGGTCAAAACGGCCCAAAAATGAAAAAAATCCGATTTTTTTTTCGATTTTTCGCCCATTTTTTCCCCCAGACGCAGCGTTTGTGCACGTTCATCTCACAGCCTGCGGAAAAATTGGGAATTTTGGGAAAATTTGGGAATTTTGGGAATTTTTGGGAATTTTTTGGGGTGAAAACGGCCCAAAAATGGAAAAAATCCGATTTTTTTTCGATTTTTCGCAGATTTTTCCACCCCAAATTTCCCCAGACACGGATTTTGTGCACGTTCATCTCACAGCCTGCAGGAAAAATGGGAATTTGGGGAAAATTTGGGAATTTTGGGAATTTTTTGGGGTCAAAATGGCCCAAAAATGGAAAAAATCTGATTTTTTTTTTGATTTTTCGCCCATTTTTCCCCAGACGCGGAGATTGTGAACGTTCATCTCTGCAGGGAAAATGGGAATTTGGGGAAAATTTGGGAATTTTTGGGGAATTTTTGGGGATTTTTTGGGGTCAAAACGGCCCAAAAATGGAAAAAATCCGATTTTTTTTGATTTTTCGCTGATTTTTCCCCCAGACGCGGAGTTTGTGCACGTTCATCCCACAGCCTGCAGGAAAAATAGGAATATGGGAAAATTTGGGAATTTTGGGAATTTTTGGGGATTTTTTGGGGTCAAATCGGCCCCAAAATGGAAAAAATCCGATTTTTTTTCGATTTTTCACAAATTTTTTTTTCCCCCAGACGCGGAGATTGTGAACGTTCATCTCACAGCCTGCAGGAAAATGGGAATTTGGGGAAAATTTGGGAATTTTGGGAATTTTTTGGGAATTTTTGGAATTTTTTGGGGTCAAATCGGCCCAAAAATGAAAAAAATCCGATTTTTTTTTGATTTTTTGCAGATTTTTCCACCCCAAAATTTCCCCAGACACGGAGTTTGTACACGTTCATCTCATGGCTGAGAGAAAAATGGGAATTTTGGGGAAAATTTGGGGAATTTTTGGGAATTTTCCGGGAGTTTTTGGGGTCAAAACGGCCCCAAAAATGAAAAAAATCCGAATTTTTTTCGATTTTTCGCAGATTTTTCCCCCCAGATTTCCCCCAGACGTGGAGTTTGTGCACGTTCATCTCACAGCCTGCGGAAAATTTGGGAATTTTGGGAATTTTTGGGGAATTTTTTGGGGTCAAAACGGCCCAAAATGGAAAAAATCCGATTTTTTTTCAATTTTTCACAGATTTTTTTCCCCCAGACGCAGAGATTGTGAACATTCAATCTCACAGCCTGCGGAAAATTTGGGAATTTTGGGAAAATTTGGGAATTTTTGGGGAATTTTTGGGGTCAAAATGGCCCAAAAATGAAAAAATCCGATTTTTTTTCGATTTTTTGCAGATTTTTCCACCCCAAAATTTCCCCAGACACGGAGTTTGTGCATGTTTATCTCACAGCCTGCAGGAAAAATAGGAATCTGGGGAAAATTTGGGAATTTTGGAATTTTTGGGAATTTTTTGGGGTCAAAACGGCCAAAAATGGAAAAAATCCGTTTTTTTTTTCGATTTTTTGCCGATTTTTTCCCCCCAGACGCGGAGATTGTGAACGTTCATCTCACAGCCTGCAGGAAAAATAGGAATTTTGGGGAAAATTTGGGAATTTTTGGGAATTTTTCGGGAGTTTTTTGGGGATTTTTGGGGATCAGAATGGCCAAAAACCAAAAAAATTTCTGATTTTTCTGCATTTTCCCCCAAAATCCCCCCTGAAGGCATTTGGGGATGTTTGTCTCACTTCACGCAAAATTCCCCCAAAATCCCCAAATAAAATCCCCCAAACTCCCCCAAAAATTCCAAATAAAATCCCCCAAAATTCCCCCCAAAATTCCCCAAAAAATCCTCAAAAATCCCCTGAAAATTCCTCAAAATTCCCCTCAAAAATTCACGCCAAAATCCCCAATAAAATCCCCCAAACTCCCCCAAAATTCCCCAACAAATTCCAAATAAAATCCCCCAAATATCCCCAAAAATTCCCCAAAATCCCCCCAAAAATTCCTCAAAATTCCTCCCAAAATCCCCAATAAAATCCCCCAAAAATCCCCCAAAAAATCCCAAAAAATCCCCAACAAAATCCCCCAAATGCCCCCGAACTGCCCCACAAATTCCTCCAAAATTCCCCAAAAATCCCCAATAAAATCCCCCAAAATTCCCAACCAACTCCCCCAACCTCCCCCAAACCTTCCCCAAACCCAATTTTGCCCCAAATTCCTCCAAATTCCCAATTTTGCCCAAAATCCCAGGATTTCACCCCAAACTCACAGGCACATTTCATGCCCTGGTGCACCAGCCCGTAGAGCAGGAAACCCCAATTTTACCCCAATTTTACCAATTTTACCCCAATTTTGCCCTATTTTGCCCCAATTTTACCCAATTTTGCCCCAATTTTACCCAATTTTCCCCCAATTTTGCCCAATTTCACCCCAAGCTCACAGGCACATTTCATGCCCTGGTGCACCAGCCCGTAGAGCAGGAAACCCCAATTTTGCCCAATTTTACCCAATTTTGCCCAATTTTGCCCTATTTTGCCCCAATTTTACCCCAATTTTACCCAATTTTGCCCCAATTTTGCCCCAATTTTACCCAATTTTACCCCAATTTTGCCCTATTTTGCCCCAATTTTACCCCAATTTTACCCAATTTTGCCCAATTTTGCAGATTTCAGCCCAAACTCACAGGCACATTTCATGCCCTGGTGCACCAGCCCGTAGAGCAGGAAACCCCAATTTTGCCCAATTTTACCCCAATTTTCCCAAAATCCCAGAATTCAGCCCAAACTCACAGGCACACTTCATGCCCTGGTGCACCAGCCCGTAGAGCAGAAAACCCCAATTTTGCCCAATTTTACCCCCAATTTTGCCCAATTTTGCCCCAATTTTGCCCAATTTTGCCCAACTTTGCCCTATTTTACCCAATTTTGCCCAATTTTGCAGGATTTCAGCCCAAACTCACAGGCACACTTCATGCCCTGGTGCACCAGCCCGTAGAGCAGGAAACCCCAATTTTACCCCAATTTTACCCCAATTTTGCCCCAATTTTACCCCAATTTTACCCCAATTTTACCCAATTTTACCCCAATTTTCCCAAAATCCCCAGAATTCACCCCAAACTCACAGGCACACTTCATGCCCTGGTGCACCAGCCCGTAGAGCAGGAAACCCCAATTTTGCCCAATTTTACCCCAATTTTACCCAATTTTACCCAATTTTACCCCAATTTTGCCCAATTTTACCCCAATTTTCCCAAAATCCCAGGATTTCAGCCCAAACTCACAGGCACATTTCATGCCCTGGTGCACCAGCCCGTAGAGCAGGAAACCCCAATTTTACCCCAATTTTACCCCAATTTTGCCCCTATTTTGCCCCAATTTTGCCCTATTTTACCCAATTTTGCCCAATTTTGCCCAATTTTGCAGGAATTCACCCCAAACTCACAGGCACACTTCATGCCCTGGTGCACCAGCCCGTAGAGCAGGAAACCCCAATTTTGCCCCAATTTTACCCCAATTTTACCCCAATTTTACCCAATTTTGCCCAATTTTACCCCAATTTTGCCCAATTTTACCCAATTTTGCAGGATTTTACCCCAAACTCACAGGCACACTTCATGCCCTGGTGCACCAGCCCGTAGAGCAGGAAACCCCAATTTACCCAATTTTACCCCAATTTTGCCCAATTTTGCCCCAATTTTACCCCAATTTTACCCAATTTTACCCCAATTTTACCCCAATTTTGCCCAATTTTGCAGTATTTTAGCCCAAAGTCACAGGCACACTTCATGCCCTGGTGCACCAGCCCGTAGAGCAGGAAACCCCAATTTTACCCCAATTTTACCCCAATTTTACCCCAATTTTGCCCCAATTTTGCCCAAGTTTGCCCTATTTTGCCCAATTTTACCCAATTTTACCCAATTTTACCCAATTTTACCCCAATTTTGCCCCAATTTTGCCCTATTTTGCCCAATTTTGCCCCAATTTTGCCCAATTTTGCCCAATTTTGCAGGATTTCACCCCAAACTCACAGGCACACTTCATGCCCTGGTGCACCAGCCCGTAGAGCAGGAAACCCCAATTTTACCCCAATTTTTACCCCAATTTTACCCCAATTTTGCCCTATTTTACCCAATTTTCCCAAATCCCAGGATTTAGCCCAAACTCACAGGCACACTTCATGCCCTGGTGCACCAGCCCGTAGAGCAGGAAACCCCAATTTTACCCCAATTTTACCCCAATTTTGCCCCAATTTTGCCCCAATTTTACCCCAATTTTACCCCAATTTTGCCCCAATTTTACCCCAATTTTACCCCAATTTTGCGCCAATTTGCCCTATTTTACCCAATTTTACCCCAATTTTCCCAAAATCCCAGGATTTCAGCCCAAACTCACAGGCACACTTCATGCCCTGGTGCACCAGCCCGTAGAGCAGGAAACCCCAATTTTGCCCCAATTTTGCCCCAATTTTGCCCCAATTTTACCCAATTTTACCCCATTTTGCCCCAATTTTACCCAATTTTGCCCTATTTTACCCCAATTTTACCCAATTTTACCCAATTTTGCCCAATTTTGCAGGATTTTACCCAAACTCACAGGCACATTTCATGCCCTGGTGCACCAGCCCGTAGAGCAGAAACCCCAATTTTGCCCCAATTTTGCCCCAATTTTGCCCTATTTTACCCAATTTTACCCCAATTTACCCCAATTTGCCCAAAATCCAGGATTTTAGCCCAAACTCACAGGCACACTTCATGCCCTGGTGCACCAGCCCGTAGAGCAGGAAACCCCAATTTTGCCCAATTTTACCCCAATTTTGCCCAATTTTGCCCTATTTTGCCCCAATTTTACCCAATTTTCCCAAAATCCCAGAATTCACCCCAAACTCACAGGCACACTTCATGCCCTGGTGCACCAGCCCGTAGAGCAGGAAACCCCAATTTTACCCAATTTGCCCAATTTTGCAGGATTTTACCCCAAACTCACAGGCACATTTCATGCCCTGGTGCACCAGCCCGTAGAGCAGGAAACCCCAATTTTACCCCAATTTTACCCCAATTTTACTCCAATTTTGCCCTATTTTACCCAATTTTCCCAAAATCCCAGGATTTTAGCCCAAACTCACAGGCACACTTCATGCCCTGGTGCACCAGCCCGTAGAGCAGGAAACCCCAATTTTGCCCAATTTTACCCCAATTTTCCCAAAATCCCCAGATTCACCCCAAACTCACAGGCACACTTCATGCCCTGGTGCACCAGCCCGTAGAGCAGGAAACCCCAATTTTACCCAATTTTGCCCCAATTTTGCCCAATTTTACCCCAATTTTACCCCAATTTTGCCCCAATTTTGCCCTATTTTGCCCCAATTTTGCCCAATTTTACCCAATTTTGCCCAATTTTGCCCAATTTTGCCCAATTTCACCCCAAACTCACAGGCACACTTCATGTCCTGGTGCACCAGCCCGTAGAGCAGGAAACCCCAATTTTGCCCAATTTTGCCCAAAATCCCAGGATTTCAGCCCAAACTCACAGGCACATTTCATGCCCTGGTGCACCAGCCGTAGAGCAGGAAACCCCAATTTTACCCCAATTTTACCCAATTTTGCCCAATTTTACCCCAATTTTGCCCAATTTTACCCCAATTTTGCCCAATTTTACCCAATTTTGCCCAATTTTCCCAAAATCCCAGGATTTTAGCCCAAACTCACAGGCACACTTCATGCCCTGGTGCACCAGCCCGTAGAGCAGGAAACCCCAATTTTACCCCAATTTTACCCCAATTTTACCCCAATTTTGCCCTATTTTACCCAATTTTCCCAAAATCCCAGGATTTTAGCCCAAACTCACAGGCACACTTCATGCCCTGGTGCACCAGCCCGTAGAGCAGGAAACCCCAATTTTACCCCAATTTTACCCCAATTTTGCCCCAATTTTGCCCCAATTTTACCCCAATTTTACCCCAATTTTGCCCCAATTTTACCCCAATTTTACCCCAATTTTGCGCCAATTTGCCCTATTTTACCCAATTTTACCCCAATTTTCCCAAAATCCCAGGATTTCAGCCCAAACTCACAGGCACACTTCATGCCCTGGTGCACCAGCCCGTAGAGCAGGAAACCCCAATTTTGCCCCAATTTTACCCCAATTTTACCCCAATTTTGCCCCAATTTTACCCAATTTTGCCCTATTTTACCCCAATTTTACCCAATTTTACCCAATTTTGCCCAATTTTGCAGGATTTTACCCCAAACTCACAGGCACATTTCATGCCCTGGTGCACCAGCCCGTAGAGCAGGAAACCCAATTTTGCCCCAATTTTGCCCCCAATTTTGCCCTATTTTACCCAATTTTACCCCAATTTTTACCCCAATTTTGCCCAAAATCCCAGGATTTTAGCCCAAACTCACAGGCACACTCATGCCCTGGTGCACCAGCCCGTAGAGCAGGAAACCCCAATTTTGCCCAATTTTACCCCAATTTTGCCCTATTTTGCCCCAATTTTACCCAATTTCCCAAAATCCCAGAATTCACCCCAAACTCACAGGCACACTTCATGCCCTGGTGCACCAGCCCGTAGAGCAGGAAACCCAATTTTACCCAATTTTGCCCAATTTTGCAGGATTTTACCCCAAACTCACAGGCACATTTCATGCCCTGGTGCACCAGCCCGTAGAGCAGGAAACCCCAATTTTGCCCAATTTTACCCCAATTTTCCCAAAATCCCAGAATTCACCCCAAACTCACAGGCACACTTCATGCCCTGGTGCACCAGCCCGTAGAGCAGGAAACCCCAATTTTACCCAATTTTGCCCCAATTTTGCCCAATTTTACCCCAATTTTACCCCAATTTTGCCCCAATTTTGCCCTATTTTGCCCCAATTTTGCCCAATTTTACCCAATTTTGCCCAATTTTGCCCAATTTTGCCCAATTTCACCCCAAACTCACAGGCACACTTCATGTCCTGGTGCACCAGCCCGTAGAGCAGGAAACCCCAATTTTGCCCAATTTTTGCCCAAAATCCCAGGATTTCAGCCCAAACTCACAGGCACATTTCATGCCCTGGTGCACCAGCCCGTAGAGCAGGAAACCCCAATTTTACCCCAATTTTACCCCAATTTTGCCCCAATTTTACCCCAATTTGCCCAATTTTACCCCAATTTTGCCCAATTTTACCCAATTTTGCCCAATTTTCCCAAAATCCAGGATTTTAGCCAAACTCACAGGCACACTTCATGCCCTGGTGCACCAGCCCGTAGAGCAGGAAACCCCAATTTTACCCAATTTTACCCCAATTTTGCCCAATTTTACCCCAATTTTACCCCAATTTTGCCCAATTTTACCCCAATTTTACCCCAATTTTACCCCAATTTTCCCAAAATCCCAGGATTTCACCCCAAACTCACAGCACACTTCATGCCCTGGTGCACCAGCCCGTAGAGCAGGAAACCCCAATTTTACCCAATTTTACCCCAATTTTGCCCAATTTTACCCCAATTTTACCCAATTTTACCCCAATTTTACCCCAATTTTACCCCAATTTTCCCAAAATCCCAGGATTTCACCCCAAACTCACAGGCACACTTCATGCCCTGGTGCACCAGCCCGTAGAGCAGGAAACCCCAATTTTGCCCCAATTTTACCCAATTTTACCCCCAATTTTACCCCAATTTTACCCAATTTTGTCCCCATTTGCCCAATTTTGCAGGATTTTAGCCCAAACTCACAGGCACACTTCATGCCCTGGTGCACCAGCCCGTAGAGCAGGAAACCCCAATTTTGCCCAATTTTACCCCAATTTTACCCCAATTTTACCCAATTTTGCCCCAATTTTACCCAATTTTACCCAATTTTCCCAAAATCCCCAGAATTCACCCCAAACTCACAGGCACACTTCATGCCCTGGTGCACCAGCCCGTAGAGCAGGGAGCCGCAGTGGTCACAGAAGGTGGGGCTGCTGTAGCTGTGGACTCTGAACTTGTGCTTGTTCCGCGGGTCCTGAGCGGTTTGGGGACAATTCCGGGGATTTTGGGAAAAATGGGGATTTTTAGGGGGGGAATGGGTGAAAAAATGGAGAATTTTGGTGAAAAAATGGAGAATTTAGGTGGAAAAATGGGGATTTTAGGTGGAAAAATGGGGATTTTACGGGGAAATGGGGAGTTTGGGGGGGGAAATGGAGAATTTTGGTGGGAAAATGGAGAATTTTGGGTGGAAAATTTGAGGATTTTAGGTGGAAAAATGGAGAATTTTGGGTGGAAATTTGAGGATTTTAGGTGGAAAAATGGGTGGAAAAATGGAGATTTTGGGTGAAAAAATGGAGATTTTAGATGGAAAAATGGGGAGTTTGGGGTGGAAAAATGGGGATTTTAGGTGAAAAAATGGAGAATTTAGGTGGAAAAATGGGGATTTTAGGGGGGGAAATGGGTGGAAAAATGGAGAATTTTGGTGAAAAAATGGAGAATTTAGGTGGAAAAAATGGGGATTTTAGGGGGGGAAAATGGGGATTTTAGGGGGGGAAATGGGTGGAAAAATGGAAAATTTTGGTGAAAAAATGGAGAATTTTGGTGAAAAAATGGAGAATTTAGGTGGAAAAATGGGGATTTTAGGGGGGGGAAATGGGGAGTTTGGGGGGGGAAATGGGGATTTTAGGTGGGAAAAATGGAGAATTTTGGGTGGAAAATTTGAAGATTTTAGGTGGAAAAATGGAGAATTTTGGGTGGAAAATTTGAGGATTTTAGGTGGAAAAATGGGTGGAAAAATGGAGAATTTGGGTGAAAAAATGGGTGGAAAAATGGAGAATTTGGGGGGAAAAATGGAGATTTTGGGTGAAAAAATGGAGATTTTGGGTGGAAAATGGGGATTTTAGGGGGGAGAATATGGGGATTTTGGGGGGGGGGGGGAAATGGAGAAAAATGGAGAATTTTGGTGGGAAAATGGAGAATTTTTTAGTGAAAAAAGGGAAAAAATGGAGAATTTTTGGTGAAAAAAATGGAGATTTTAGATGAAAAAATGGGGATTTTAGGTGAAAAAATGGAGAATTTAGGTGGAAAAATGGGGATTTTAGGGGGGGGAAATGGGGAGTTTGAGGGGGGGTAAATGGGGATTTTAGGTGGGAAAAATGGGTGGGAAAATGGAGATTTTAGGTGGGAAAATTGAAGATTTTAGGTGGGAAAAATGGAGAATTTTGGGTGGAAAATTTGAGGATTTTAGGGGGAAAAATGGAGATTTTAGGTGGGGAAAATGGAGAATTTTTTAGGTGGAAAAATGGAGAATTTAGGGGTAAAAATGAAGAATTTAGGGGGAAATTGAGGATTTTAGGTGAAAAAATGGGTGGAAAAATGGAGAATTTGGGGGGAAAATTGGAGATTTTGGGTGAAAAATGGGAGATTTCGGGTGGAAAATTGAGGATTTTAGGTGAAAAAATGGAGATTTTAGGGGGGAAAAATTGAGGATTTTAGGTGGGGAAAATGGAGATTTTGGGGGGGAAAATTGAGGAATTTAGGTGGGGAAAATGGAGATTTTTGGGTGGAAAAATGGAGATTTTTTTTTAGTTGAAAAAGTGAAAAATGGAGATTTTAGGGGGGAAAATGGAGATTTTAGGTGGGAAAAATCCCAAATTTTGGGTAAAAAAATGGAGAATTTTGGTGGGAAAATGGAGATTTAAGGTGGGAAAATTGAGGAATTTAAGGGGGAAAATGGAGATTTTTCTTAGGTGAAAAAAGTGAAAAAATGGAGAATTTAGGTGGAAAATGGAGAATTTTTTAGGTGGAAAAATGGAGAATTTTAGGTGAAAAAATGGGGATTTTAGGTGGAAAAATGGGATTTTTAGGAGATTTTGGGGGAAATTTTGGGGAATTTTTGAAGGAAATTTGGTTGAATTTGAAGGGAAATTTTTGGGGGAATTTTGAGAAAATTTTGGGGATTTTTAGGAGAAGTTTTGGGGTGAATTTTGGGGCAATTGAAAGGGAATTTTTGGGAATTTTTGAGGAATATTTGGGGATTTTTGGGGGAATTTTTTGGGGATTTTGTTGAGAATTTTGAGGGAATTTTGGGGGTAATTTTGAGGAATTTTGGGGATTTTAGAAGGGAATTTTTGGGGAATTTTTTGTGGTGATTTTGGGGAATTTTTGGGGGAATTTTTGGGAATTTTGGAGGGAATATTTTGGGATTTTTAGGAGGATTTTTGGGGAATTTTTGTGGTGATTGGGGGGAATTTTTGGGAATTTTGGAGGGAATATTTTGGGATTTTTAGGGGGAATTTTGGGCGATTTTTTGGGGAATTTTGGAGGGAATTTTTGGGGATTTTTAGCGGGAATTTTGGGGGAATTTTTTGAATTTTGGAGGGAATATTTGGGGATTTTGGGGGGAATATTTTGGGATTTTTAGGAGGATTTTTGGGGAATTTTTTGTGGTGATTTGGGGGGAATTTTTGGGCATTTTGGAGGGAATATTTTGCGGATTTTTGGGGGAATTTGGGGAATTTTGGAGGGAATATTTTGGGATTTTAAGGGGGATTTTTGGGCGAGTTTTTGGGGATTTTGGGGGGATTTTTGGGGGATTTTTGGGGGATTTTTGGGCGATTTTTTGGAATTTTGGAGGGAATTTTTTGGGATTTTTAGGGGTAATTTCGGGGGATTTTTGGGGGGAATTTTGGAGAGAATATTTTGGGATTTTTTTGGGGAATTTTGGACTCACGTCAGTCTGGGGTCCCTTCCCGGCCCCGGGGCATTCGAAGGTGACGAATTCGTGGCAGCGTTTTGTGAACCACGAAGCTGCAAACTGCCAAAAAAAGGGTCAAAAACGCCCCAAATTCCCCAAATTCACCCCAAAATTCCCCCCCAAATTCCCTCAGAATTCCTAAAAAAAAAACCCTCAAAATTCCCGAAATTCCCCTTAAAATTCCCCCCAAAATTCCCCCAAAATTCCCAATTTCCACCCAAAAATTTTCCCAAAATTCACCCGAAAATTCCCTCAAAATTCTCCCAAAATTCCCAGAAGTTCCCCCAAAATTCTCCCCAAATTCCCCTCAAAATTCCTAAAAAAAAAAACCCTCAAAATTCCCAAAATTCCCCCAAAATTCCCAATTTTCACCCAAAAATTTTCCCAAAATTCCCTTTAAAATTCCCTCCAAAATTCCCCTTAAAATTCCCAAATTTGCCCCCAAAATTCCTCCCAAAATTCCCAATTTCCACCCAAAAATTTTCCTGAAGTTCACCCTAAAATTCCCTCAGAATTCCTAAAAACCCCCCCTCAAATTCCCAAAATTCCACCCAAAATTCCACCCAAAATTCCCCTCAGTTCCCAAAATTCCACCCAAAATTCCCTTTAAAATTCCATCCTAAATTCCCCTTAAAATTCCAAAATTCCACCCAAAATTCCCCTCAAAATTCCCGATTTCCACCCAAAAATTTTCCCAAAATTCCCTTTAAAATTCCCCCCAAAATTCCCCTTAAAATTCCCAAATTTGCCCCCAAAATTCTCACCCAAAATTCCCCTCAAATTCCCCTCAAAATTCCCAATTTCCACCCAAAATTTTCCCGAAATTCACCCTAAAATTCCCTCAAATTTCCTCCCAAAATTCCCAAAAGTTGACCCAAAATTTCCCCCAAAATTCCCAAAAATCTTTCCCAGGACCCCAAATTTTCTCCCAAATCCTCCCTGAAACTCCCAACATTTCCCAAATCCCCCAAAATTCTCCCAAATCCTCCCCAAGACTCCAGAAATCCCAAAATCCCCCCAAAATCCCCTCAAAATTCCCCAAAATTCCCAATTTTGGGCCTTTGGGACCCTGGGATGTGGGGTGGGCGTGGCCTGGGGCAGTGATTGACAGGCGGAGCTGCGTTGCCATGGCAACCACGGCAACCGCGGCAACCACGGAGGGGAAATTTGGGGGAAAATTGGGAATTTTGAGGGAATTTTGGGGGAATTTGGGATTTTGGGGAATTTGAGGGTCCTGGATGGGATTTGGGGGGGGGTTGGGGAATTTTGGGAATTCTTGGGGGTTTTGGGCAGAATTTTGGGAAGGGTTAGGGGGGAATTTTGGGAGAAATTTGGGAGAATTTGGGGGAAAATTTGGGGGGGATTTTGGGGGGAAATTTGGGAGGGATTTTGGGGGAATTTTGGGAGGAATTTGGGAGAAGTTTGGGGAAACTTTGGGGGGATTTGGGGAGAAATTTGGGAGAATTTTGGGGGGATTTTTGGGGTAATTTTGGGAGAAATTTGGGGGGATTTTGGAGGGAAATTTGGGGGAATTTGGGAATTTTGGGGGATATTTTGGGGGGAATTTTGGAGGAATTTTTGAGGGAATTTTTGGGAAAATGTGGGGATTTTGGAGGAAGTTTTGGGTGAAATTTGGGAAATTCTGGGGGGATTTTGAGGGGAATTTTGGGAGAAATTTGGGGAAATTTGGGGGGATTTTGGGGGAAATTTGGGGGAATTTTTGGGGGGAATTTTGGGGAAAATTTTGGGGAAAATTTGTGAGGGAATTTGGGAATTTTGGGGAATTTTTGGGGAATTTGGGGAAAATGTGGGGATTTTGGAGGGAATTTGGGGATAAATTTGGGGGGAACTTTGAGGGAATTTTTGGGGGAATTTTGGGAGGAATTTGGGAGAAGTTTGGGGAAACTTTGGGGGGATTTGGGGAGAAATTTGGGAGAATTTTGGGGGGAATTTGGGGGGGGATTTTTGGGGTAATTTTGGGAGAAATTTGGGGGGATTTTGGAGGGAAATTTGGGGGAATTTGGGGAATTTTGGGGGATATTTTGGGGGGAATTTTGGAGGAATTTTTGGGGGAATTTTTGGGGAAAATGTGGGGATTTTGGAGGAAGTTTTGGGGGAAATTTGGGGAAATTTTGGGGGGATTTTGGGGGAATATTGGGATAAAATTAGGGGGATTTTGGGGAAATTTTGGAGGAAATTTTGGGTGAAATTTGGGGGAATTTTGGAGGAAATTTTGGAGGAAATTTGGGGGGATTTTGGGATAAATTTGGGGGGATTTTGGGATAAATTTGGGGGATTTTGGGGGTTTCTCACCCATGCACTGCAGGCCCTGTTTGCCGATGCCCCTGAGGGGAGAGAGAGAAAAGGGGAGGGGTCAGACCTGGGATACTACAGGGATTCTACAGGGATACTACAGGGATACACCTGGGATACTACAGGGATACACCTGGGATACTACAGGGATACTACAGGGATACACCTGGGATACACCTGAGATACACCTGGGATACACCTGGGATACTACAGGGATACTACAGGGATACTACAGGGATACACCTGGGATACCCCAGGATACTACAGGGATACACCTGGGATACTCCTGGGATACTACACGGATACACCTGGGATACTACAGGGATACACCTGGGATACTACAGGGATACACCCGGGATACACCTGGGATACACCTGGGATACACCTGGGATACTCCTGGGATACACCTGGGATACACCTGGGTTACTACAGGGATACTACAGGAATACACCTGGGTTACTCCTGGGTTACTACATGGATACACCTGGGACACACCTGGGATACACCTGGGACACACCTGGGCACAGCCAGGAACACCTGGGGACATCGAGGGACACCTGGACACACCTGGGGACACCTGGGGACACACCTGGGCACATCTGTACAGGTGTAACTGAGGTGACCTCAGTTGTGTCCAGGTGTGTCCCAGGTGTCCCAGGTGTCACAGCTGTCCCATGTGACCCAGGTGTGACCCAGGTGTGACAGTGCCCAGGTGTGTGACCCCCCCATGTGACCCAGGTGTGTCCCAGGTGTGTCCCAGGTGTGACCCAGTGTCCCCAGGTGACCCAGGTGTGTCCCCAGGTGTTCCCAGGTGTGTCCCAGGTGTGTCCCAGGTGTGACCCAGGTGTGTCCCAGGTGTCCCCAGGTGTCACTGACCAGATGCAGTCCGTGCAGTGGCTGTACAAGGTCAGTCCCTTCAGGAACCCCCATGTTTGATGTTCTCAGGTGTGTCCCATGTAACACAGGTGTATCCCAGGTGTGACAGGTGACCCCCCAGGTGTGTCCCAGGTGTGTCCCAGGTGTGTCCCCAGGTGTCCCCAGGTGTCCCCAGGTGTGTCACTGACCAGATGAAGTCGGTGCAGTGGCTGCAGAACGTCGGCTGTTTGAAGAACCCCCGTGTGTGTGACCCCCCCAGGTGTGACAGGTGACCCCCCAGGTGTGTCCCATGTGACCCAGGTGTCCCCAGGTGTCCCCAGGTGTCCCCAGGTGTGTCACTGACCAGATGAAGTCGGTGCAGTGGCTGCAGAACGTCGGCTGCTTGAAGAACCGCGCCGTGAACCGGTGGCTCTTGACCTCGTGCACCACCTTGTGCCGCAGCGCCCCCCGGCGGCAGAACAGCGGCCGAGCGGCCCCGGCCCCGCCCGCGGCCACCGCTGCGGGCACCGAGCGCTCGGGCTCGGCCAGCGCCATGGACACACGGACCGACGGACAGACAGATGGACACCTGTGGGGGGGGAGAGAGAGAGGTGAGGGGAACACCTGGATGGACACACGGACACCTGGATGGACGCTGCCCCTCCGGGCACCAAGCGCTCGGGCTCGGCCAGCGCCATGGACACACGGACGGACGGACGGACGGACGGACACCTGTGGGGGGAGAGAGAGATGCGAACGCCTGGATGGACACACGGACACTGGATGGACATTGATCCTCTGGCCACCGAGTGCTCGGGCTCGGCCAGCGCCATGGACACACGGACGGACAGACAGACAGATGGACACCTGTGGGGGGAGAGAGAAGAGAGGTGAGGAGGGGAACACCTGGATGGACAGACGGACACTGGACATGTGGATGGACATTGTCACTCTGGTCACTCTGCTCCAGCCACCGAGCGCTCGGGCTCGGCCAGCGCCATGGACACACGGACGGACAGACGGACAGATGGACACCTGGGGGAGAGAGAGAGAGAGATGTGAACGCTTGGATGGACACACGGACACCTGGATGGACACACGGACACCTGGATGGACATCGATCCTCTGGTCACCGAGCGCTTGGGCTCGGCCAGCGCCATGGACACACGGACGGACGGACAGACGGACACCTGGTGGGGGGAGAGAGAGAGATGTGAACGCTTGGATGGACACACGGACACTGGATGGACACACGGACACTGGATGGACATCGATCCTCCGCTCTCACCTGTGTCATTGCACTCCCTGCTGGACAGACGGACACCTGGACAGACGGACACCTGGATGGACACACAGACACCTGGGTGGACAGACGGACACCTGGACACAGGGATGGACATCAGGATGGACCCACGGACACCTGGATGGACGCAAGGACAGAGGCATGGACAGAGCCATGGACACCTGGATGGACACAGGAGTGGACACTGGGATGGACACACGGACAGGGGAGTGGACATGGGGATGGACACACGGACAAACCCACGGACACGGGGATGGACACTGGGATGGACACAGGGACGGACCCACGGACATGGGGATGGACACAAGGATGGACACGGGGATGGACACACAGACACGGGGATGGACACTGGGATGGACACCGGGACAGACCCACGGACACAAGGATGGACACTGGGATGGACACACGGACGGACCCACGGACATGGGGGTGAACACAGGGACAGACCCGTGGCTGGACACAGGAGTGGACACACGGACAGACCCACGGACACAGGGATGGACACAGGGATGGACATGGGGATGGACACACGGACGGACCCATGGACACGGGGATGGACACAGGGGTGGACACAGGGATGGACACTGGGATGGACACAGGGATGGACACACGGACAGACCCATGGATGGATACATGGATGGACAGGGGGATGGACAAACGGACAGGGGAGTGGACACAGGGACAGACCCACGGACAGACAGACCCACAGATGGACACTGGGCTGGACATGGCAGCACCACGGACAGACGGACACACCCACGGACAGACGGACACACGGACACACCCACGGCCACACGGACACTCAGACACACGGACACACCCACGGACACTCAGACGGACACACGGACACAGCCACGGACTGACCTGAACCCTCCGGCCACTGCTCGGACACTCGGCTGCTCCTCCGGCCGGACCCACGGACACCCGGCCGGACCCACGGACGGCCGGACACTCGGACAGAGCCCGGACAGACCCACGGACAGCCGGACCCACGGACAGCCGGACCCACGGACACTGAGCGGGACCCACGGACAGCCGGACCCACGGACAGAGCCCGGACAGACCCACGGACACCCGGACAGAGCCCGGCCGGAGGCACGGACAGCGCCCGGACAGACCCACGGACACTCGGACACTCGGCGGGCCCCGCGGCAGCCGAGAGAGGGGCGTGGCTTAGAACCGGGGGCGTGGCTTAGCGCGGCGGAGGCGTGGCCTCGGCATTGCGGCAACTGCTAGGCGGGCTGGGAGGGGGCGTGGCTTGAGCCCCATTGCTTTACATTGATGGGGCGTGGCTTGAGCAGCGTTGCTTTACATAAAGGGGCGTGGCTTAGCGCCTATTGATTCCTATGGAGGGGGCGCGGTTTAGGCCCCATTGATTTCTATGGAGGGGGCGTGGCTTGACCCCCCCCCATTGATTTCTATGGGAGCGGGCGCGGCCTCGCCCTGCGGCAATGGGCGTGGTTATTCAAATGACGCCGCGTGGGCGTGGTTTCTCTTAAAGGGGCCGCGTCGCTTGGGAGGAGGGGAAGGGGGAGGGGCTCCCAAAGGGATCCCGAGCTAAATTTGGGAATTTTTCTTCCCAAAAAATCCGGGCCGGGTCCCCGAGGGCCCCTCCGGACCCAGATTTGGGGAATTTGGGACGGGTCACCCCTCCCCCACCCCCCGAGGAGCCCCAAATTGGGGTTGGGGGGTGGGGGAGGGGCCGAGCCCGCCCTTTTTTGGACTTCTTAAAATCCCAAATTTTGGGGTCGCTGGAATTGGGGGACCCTCCCGTCCCCCCTCCCTCCAGAACCCCCAATTTTCCCCCCAAATTCCCGAATTTTCCCCCCAAAATTCCCGAATTTTCCCCCCAAAATTCCCAATTTTCCCCCCTAAAATTCCCAATTTCCCCCCAAAATTCCCTTTTTGCCCTTCAAAACCCCCTTTGATCCCAATTTCCCCATTTTTCCACCTAAAATCCCCTTTTCCCCCCACAGTTCCCAATTTTCCCCCTAAAATTCTCATTTTTTCCCCAAATTCCCCCCTCAATTCCTCATTTTCCCACCCAAAATCCCCAGTTTTACCCCCAAAATTCCAATTTTTCCCCCCAAATTCCCCTTTTTTTTCCACCAAAAATTCCCAATTTTCTCCCCAATTTTCCCCTTTTCCCCCCAAAATCCCCAATTTCCTAAAAAATCCCCAATTTCCTAAAAAATCCCCAAATTCCCCCCTCCAAAAATCCCAATTTTCCCCTCAAAATTCCCTTTTTTTCCCCAAAATTCCCAATTTTTCCCCCTCAAAATTCCCATTTTTTCCCATATCCCAAATTTCCCCCCAAATTCCCCTTTTTTCCCCCCAAAATCCCAATTTTCCCCTCAAAATTCCCAATTTTTTTCCCAAAATCCCCAATTTTCCCCCCAAGAACGACTCAGGCTTGGATTTTTGGGTTTTTTGGGAGTGACCCCAAATTTTTATTCCCAAATATCCCAAAATTCCCCCAAAATTCCCCCAAAATTCCCCAATTTTGGGGTCTGGAATTCCCAGATTTTTTAGGGATTTTTAAGGAATTTTTGGGGATTTTTTTAGGAATTTTTTGGGATTTTTTTAAGGAATTTTTGGGATTTTTTTAAGGAATTTTGGGGATTTTTTTAGGAATTTTTCGGATTTTTTTAGGAATTTTTCAAGATTTTTTGGGGGGGATTTTAGGAGGATTTTTTGGGAATATTTTGAGGGAATTTGGGGAATTTTTGGAGAATATTCCCTGATTTTTATAGGAATATTTTGGGACCATTTTAGGACATTTTGGGGAATATTTTTGGGAATTTTTGGGGACAATTTTAGGAATTTCTTGGGAATATTTTGGAAATTCTGGAGAATATTTTGGGAATATTTTAGGGAAATTGTCTGGAATATTTTGGGGAATTTTTGGGGATATTTTGCACATTTTTGGGGGAATATTTTCGATTTTTTGGCAATTTTTTGGACTATTTTAGGAATTTTTTGGGAACTTTTGGGGAGAGTTTTGCAAATTTTGGGGGAATTTTTTCAGCTGTTTTTGGGATTTTTTGGGGGAATATTTGGGGAAATTTTTGGGATATTTTTGGGGATATTTTTGGGATTTTTGGGAATATTTTGGGGAATATTTTTGGGAGCTTTTGGGCTATATTTTGGAGTATTTTTGGGGAATATTTTGGAATTTTTGGGGGGATATTTTTGGGATATTTTGTGGAATATTTGGGGATATTTTGGGGGATATTTTTGGGAATATTTGGGGGATAATTTTGGGATTTTTTGGGGAATATTTTGGGGATATTTTGTGGATATCTTGGGGGATATTTTGTGGAATATTTGGGGATATTTTTGGGGATATTTGGGGATTTTTTGGGGATATTTTGTGGATATTTTTGGGGATATTTTTGGGATATTTTGTGGAATATTTGTGGATATTTTGTGGAATATTTGGGATATTTTGGGGAATATTTTGTGGAATATTTGGGGATATTTTGTGGAATATTTGGGGATATTTTGGGGGAATATTTGGGGATATTTTGGGGAATATTTGGGGATATTTTGGGATATTTTTGGGGAATATTTGGGCATATTTTGGGGGATATTTTGTGGAATATTTTGGGGATATTTTTTGGGATTTTTTGGGGAATATTTGGGGATATTTTGTGGAATATTTGGGGATATTTTGTGGAATATTTTGGGATATTTTTTGGGATATTTTGGGATATTTTTGGGAGTTTTGGGGGAATATTTTTGGGGAATATTTTGGGATATTTTGTGGAATATTTGGGGATATTTTGGGGATATTTTGTGGATATTTTTGGGGATATTTTTGGGATATTTTGTGGAATATTTGGGGATATTTTGTGGAATATTTGGGGATATTTTTGTGGAATATTTTGGGATATTTTTGGGAGCTTTTGGGGTATATTTTGGGGTATTTTTTGGGATATTTTGGGGATATTTTTGGGGAATATTTTGGGATATTTTTGGTATATTTTTTATGTTTTGGGGGATATTTTTGGGATATTTTGTGGAATATTTGGGGATATTTTTTGGGATATTTTGGGATATTTTTGGGAGTTTTGGGGGAATATTTTTGGGGAATATTTTGGGATATTTTGTGGAATATTTGGGGATATTTTGGGAGATATTTTTGGGATATTTGGGGATATTTTAGGGATATTTTGGCCTATTTTGTGGAATATTTTGGGGTATTTTTGGGGATATTTGGGGATATTTTTGGGGAATATTTTGGGATATTTTTGGTATATTTTTTTATGTTTTGGGGGATATTTTTGGGGAATATTTGGGGATATTTTGTGGAATATTTTGGGATATTTTGGGGAATATTTTTGGGATATTTTGTGGAATATTTGGGGATATTTTGTGGAATATTTGGGGATATTTTGTGGAATATTTGGGGATATTTTTGGGGATATTTTTGGGGATATTTTTGGGAGTTTTGGGGGAATATTTTTGGGGAATATTTTGGGATATTTTTGTGGAATATTTTGGGATATTTTTGGTATATTTTTTTGATGTTTTGGGGGATATTTTGGGGAATATTTGGGGATATTTTGTGGATATTTTTTGGGATTTTTGGGGCTCAGAGCTCGTCGTGGCCCCTGTGCAGGTCCTGCCCGTAGTCCGTGGCTCTGCTGCCCACAAAAAGCTCCCAACGGCCCAAAATCTCCTCCCGGCTCAGGGCCCCGTCCTGGGGCAAATTCCAGCAAATTCCAGCAAATTCCGGGAGAAAAGAAAGGAAAAAGAACCCAAAAAAGGCAAAACTTGAGCAAAATTCCCTCAAAATCGACCCAAAATTGACACAAATCACCCCAAAAATGACAGAAAATTGAGGAAATCCCCTGGAAACCCCAAATTGCAAAAAAATGGAGAAAAATTCCCCCAAATTTTGCCCAAATTCCGCCCAAATCCTCCAAACATCACCTGAAAATGCCCCAAAATGGACCCAAAATGAGCTAAAATGAGAGAAATCCCCCAAAAACCCAAATTGACCCAAATCCTCCCCAAAATGCCCTAAAATTGACTCAAATCCCCTCAAATGACCCCAAAATTGACCCAAAATGGACCCAAATTCCCCCAAATCCAACAAAATTCTCCTTGAAATGGATCCAAAATCCCCAAAATCCCCCAAAAATTCCCCAAAATCCTCAAAAATTCCCAAAAATTTCTCCAAAATTCCCAAATTCTCCTAAAACAGCCCCCAAATCCCCTAAAATTTCTCTAAAAATGCCCCAAAATGGCCCCAAACCCCCAAAATATTTGGGGATTTTTTGGGGGGAATTTTGGGAATTTTTGGGAATTTTTGGAATTCTCACCTGCACCACCAAAATCACCTCAAAAATCCCCAGAAAACCTCAATAAAATCCCCTAAAAATCCCATTTTTGGTCCGTTTTGAGCACGGTTTTTGCCTTTTTTCCAGGATTTTTTTGGGAATTTTGGGATTTTTTAGGAATTTTAGGAATTCTCACCTGCACCACCAAAATCCCCCCAAAAATTCCCGAAAATCCTCAATGAAAAGCCCTAAAAATCCCCATTTTTGTCCATTTTGAGCGCACTTTTCGCCATTTTTCAGGGATTTTTTTTTGGGAATTTTGGGATTTTTTTGGGAATTTTTGGAAATTTTGGGAATGTTGGGAATTCTCACCTGCACCACCAAAATCACCTCAAAAATCCCCAGAAAATCTCCAAAAAACCCCCTAAAAATCCCATTTTTGGTCCGTTTTGAGCGCAGTTTTCGGGATTTTTCCGGGATTTTTTTGGGAATTTCGGGTTTTTTTGGGAATTTTAGGAATTCTCACCTGCACCAAAAAAATCCCCAAAAAAGCCCTAAAAATCCCATTTTTGGACCATTTTGAGTGCGGTTTTTGTGACTTTTCGCCATTTTTTCCCCGATTTTTCTGGAATTTTTTGGGGAGAATTTTGGAAATTTTTTCAGGGATTTTGCACCAAAATCCCTAAAAAAACTCCCTAAAAACCTCAATAAAATCCCCTAAAAATCCCATTTTTTTGTCTGTTTTGAGCGCACTTTTCGCCATTTTTCCGGGATTTTTTGGGGAATTTTGGGATTTTTTGGGAATGTTTGGGAATGTTGGGAACTCTCACCTGCACCACCAAAATCCCCTCAAAAATCCCCAAAAATCTCAAAAAATCCCCTAAAAATCCCATTTTTGGTCCGTTTTGAGCGCGGTTTTCGCCATTTTTTCCGGGATTTTTTGGGAATGTTTGGGAATTCTGACCTGCACCACCAAAATCCCCCTAAAAATCCCCAGAAACTCTCAAAAATCCCGTAAAAATCCCATTTTTGGTCCGTTTTGAGCGCGGTTTTCGGGATTTTTCCGGATTTTTTCTGGGAATGTTGGGAATTTTGGGAATGTTGGGAATTCTCACCTGGTTCTGGTCAGCGTGGTGGATCAGGTGCTCGGCCTCCACCCCGGCCCAGTCGGGGCTGGGGGGGCTGAGCCAAAGTTTGACCTCGGCGGGTCCCAAACGCCCGTCCCGGTCCTGGTCCCGCACCTGCAGGAATTGCTCCCGTTCCCGCTGGATTTCGGGGGGCTCGGGGGAGCCGGGGGGGCCCTCGAATAAATCAGCTGGGGGGAGAAGAGAGAGGTGAGGGACAAAGAAATCCCTGGCTTGGAAGTCAAAAAAACCGGAAAAATTTAAAGAAAAAGCAAAAAAATCGTGCAAAAAATGGGAAAAAAACCCCTAAAAATAAGCCCAAAAGCACGCCCAAAAACCACCCTAAAACCTCCCTAAAATCTCCAGAAATAACAAAAAAATCTCACCCAAAAATCCCTCAAAATATCCTAAAAAACTCTCCAAATTCCCCAAGAAATCCCACTTAAAATTCTCCCAAAAAATCCCCAAAACACCCCCCAAAAATTCCTCAAAAAAGCCAAAAAAATCCCCCCAAATATCCTCAAGAAACAACCCAAAAAATCCCCTGAAAATCCCCCCAAATATCCCCAAAAATCCCCCCAAAAATCCACAAAATTCTCCCTAATCATCCACAAAAATCCCCTTTAAAATCCCCCCAAACATCCCCAAAAAATCCCCAAAAATTCTCCCAAATCATCCCCAAAAATCCCTCAAAAAATCCCTCAAAAATCCCAAAAATTCTCCCAAATCATCCCCAAAAAATCACCTTAAAAATCCCCCCCAAATATCCCCAAAAATCCCTCAAAAAATCCCAAAAAATCCCCCAAATCATCCCCAAAAAACTCCTTTAAAATCTCCCAAAACATCCCCAAAAATCCCTCAAAAAATCCCCAAAATTCTCCCAAATCATCCCCAAAAATCCCCTTTAAAATCCCCCAAAAATCCCTCAAAAAATCCCAAAAAATCCCCTCAAAAAACTCCCCAAAAATCCCAAAACTGCCCCAAAATGCCCCCAAAAGGCCCAACCTGAGCCCATTTTCTGCTCCCGTTCCCGTTGGATTTTGGGGCTCGGGGGGGCCTGGAATAAATCAGCTGGGGGGGGAAGGGAGAGGTGAGGGCAAGGAAATCCCCGGCTTGAAAAGTCAAAAAAAAGCCTAAAAACCACCAAAAATTGAAAAAAAAAGCAAAAAAATCATGCAAAAAATCCTGCAAAAAATGCAAAAAAAAACCCCCAAAACCGGCAAAAAATGGGGAAAAAAGCCCTAAAAATAAGCCCAAAACTAAAGCAAAAAAATCCCCCAAAACCCACCCTAAAACCTCCCTAAAATCTCCAGAAATTCCAAAAAAATCGCACCCAAAAATCCCCAAAAAAATCCCTCAAAATATCCCAAAAAAACTCTCAAAATTCCCCAAGAAATCTCACTTAAAATTCTCCCAAAAATCCCCAAAACACCCCCCAAAAACTCCTCAAAAAAGCCAAAAAAATCTCCCCAAATATCCTCAAGAAACAACCCAAAAAATCTACTTTAAAATGCCCCCAAACATCCCCAAAAATCCCCCCAAAATTCTCCCAAATCATCCCCAAAAATCCCCTTTAAAATGCCCCAAAAATCCCCCAAAAATCCCTCAAAAAATCCCCAAAATTCTCCCAAATCATCCAAAAAAATCCCCAAAATTCCCCAAAATCATCTCCAAAAAACTCCTTTAAAATGCCCCCAAAACATCCCCAAAAATCCCTCAAAAAATGCCAAAAAATCCCCAAAAAATCCCCTTAAAAATCCTCCCAAAACATCCCCCAAAAAATCCCCAAAATTCTCCCAAACATCCCCAAAAAACTCCTTTAAAATGCCCCCAAATCATCCCCAAAAATCCCTCAAAAAAATCTCAAAAATTCCCAAAATTCCCCCAAATCATCCCCAAAAAATCACTTTAAAAATCCCCCAAAACATCCCCAAAAATCCCTCAAAAAACTCCCCAAAAGAACCTAAAAATCCTCAAAAATGCCCCAAAACAAACCCTGAGAAATCCCCAAAAAAATCCCCAAAAATCCAAACACATTTTAAAAAAATCCCAAAAATTCAAAATAATCCCATTAAAATCCCAAAAAATTCCAAAAAAATTCCCAAAAAATCCCCCAAAAATTCAACAAAATTCCCTGAAAATTCCTCCAAAATTCCCCCAAAAAATCCCCCTAAAAAATCCCCCTAAAATTCCCCAAAAAATCCCCCAAAATCCAAACAAATTTCAAAAAAAAATCGCAAAAATTCAAAATAATCCCATTAAAAATACCCCAAAAAATCCAAAAAAATCCCCAAAAATCCCCCAAAAATTCCAAAAAAAATCCCAAAAATCCCCAAAAATTCCCAAATTTCCCAAATTTTTCCCAAATTTCCCCAATTTTTCCCAAATTTCCCAAATTTCCCCCAATCTCACCGATGTACTCGTCCACCTGCACGAATCCGTCCCCGTCCCGGTCCAGGTCCTCGATCGTCTCCTGGGGCCACAAAAATTGGGAATTTTACCCCAAATTCCTGCCCCCAAAATCCCCAAAATCCCCCAAAAATTCCCCAAAAAATTCCAAAAAAATTCCAAAAAAATCTTGCAAAATTTGCAAAAAATTCAAAGAAAAAAGGTGAAAAAATTCCCCCAAAATTCCAAATATTTCCCCCAAAATTTCTTAAATATTCCTGCAATTTTCCCCAAAAAATCCTAAAAATTTCCTCCAAAATTCCCTCAAGGAATTCCTGCAAATTTTCCAAACAAAATCCCCAAAAAATCACACGAAATTCCCAAGAAATTCGCAAAAAATTCAAAAAATTTCCCCAAAATTTCAGGAAAAATTCCCAAAAAGTTCCTCCAAAAAATCCCTGAAATTCCCATAAAATTCCCCAAAATTCCCACAAAATTCCTGCAAAAGTCTCAAAAAATTCTTTCAAAATTAAAAAAAAAATCCCCAAAAAATCCCACAAAATTCCTGTAAATTTTCCCCCAAAAATTCCCAAAAATCCCAATTTTGGACCATTTTCACTCCAAATTTTCCCAGAATTTTCTGGGATTTTTGGGGGATTTTGGAGAATTTGGAGCTGCAACAAAAATTCCCCAAATTCTCCTTAAAAATCCCCAAAAAAAACCCCTTAAAATTCTCATTTTTGGACCATTTTCAGTCCGGTTTTTGCTAAATTTTTGGGAATTTTGGGGGGAATTTTGGAATTTTTGGAATTCCCACCTGCACCACCAAATCCCCAAAAATCCCAAAAAAATCCCCCAAAAAATTGCCCAAAAATCCCATTTTTTGTCCATTTTGAGCGCGGTTTTCGCCATTTTTCCAGGATTTTTTTGGGGAATGTTGGGAATTCTGGGATTTTTGGGAATTCCCACCTGCACCACCAAAACCCCAAAAAATCCCCTAAAAATCCCAAAAAAAATCCCCAAAAAATCTCCTAAAAATCCCCAAAAAATCCCATTTTTGGTCCGTTTTGCGCGCGGTTTTCGCCGTTTTTCTGGGATTTTTTTGGGGAATTTTTTTGGGAATTCTGGGATTTTTGGGAATTCCCACCTGCACCACCAAAACCCCAAAAATAAAAAAAAATCCCCTAAAAATCCCCTAAAAATCCCCTAAAAATCCCATTTTTGCTCCGTTTTCCGCGTGGTTTTCACCGTTTTTCCGGGATTTTTTTGGGGAATTTTGGGAATGTTTGGGAATTTTGGGACTTCCCACCTGCACCACCAAAATCCCCAAAAAATCCCCAAAATTCCCCAAAAATCCCCTAAAAATCCCATTTTTGCTCCGTTTTGAGTGCGGTTTTCGCCGTTTTTCCAGGATTTTTTTTGGGAATTTGGGGATTTTTGGGAATTTTGGGAATTCCCACCTGCACCACCAAAACCCTCAAAAAAATCCCCTAAAAATCCCCAAAAAATCCCCAAAAAAAATCCCCTAAAAATCCCATTTTTGCTCCGTTTTGCGCGCGGTTTTCGCCGTTTTTCCGGGATTTTTTTGGGAATTTTTGGATTTTTGGGATTTTTGGGAATTCCCACCTGCACCACCAGGTCCTGCAGCCTGGGGAAGTCCTCGGGGTTCAGGAAGGCCTCGAGCTCGGCCGCCTGGAGCCGCCCGTCCCCGTCCTCGTCGGCGGCGCGGAAACGGCGCCGGGAACGTTCCAGAAGCTTCCGGTGGGAATCGGGGTCGGGGGAGCCCCCAAAATCCTCTGGGGAAAGGGGAAATCAGGGATTGACTCAAAACAAGGAAACAGCCCCAAAGAAGCACAAGAATCCGCCAAAAAATCGCCCAAAATTCCCAAATATTTGCAAAAAAATCCTCAAAAAATCACCTAAAAATCCCCAAAAAATCACCCAAAAAATCCCAAATATTCACAAAAAAATTCCCCAAAAAATCCTTCTAAAAATCCTAAAAATTCCACCAAAAATCCTCCTAAAAAAATTCCAAAAATTCCACCAAAAATCCCTGAAAAAACAACGGAAAATTCTTTTAAAACGCCCCCCAAAAATCCCAAAAATTGCTTTAAAAATCCCCAAAAATCCTCCTAAAAAATCCCAAAAAAATCCACCAAAAATCCCAAAAAAATCACGAAAAATTCTTTTAAAATATCCCCCAAAAAATCCCAAAATTTGCTTAAAAATCCCCAAAATCCTCCTAAAAATTCCAAAAATTCCACCAAAAAGCACCAAAAATCCTCCTAAAAAAATAATCCTAAAAATTCCATCAAAAATCCCCCAAAAATCCTTCTAAAAAATCCTAAAAATTCCACCAAAAATCCCTAAAAAAATCATGAAAAATTCTTTTAAAATACCACCAAAAAATCCCAAAAATTGCTTAAAAAATCCCCAAAAATCCTCCTAAAAATCACACAAAAAAATCCTAAAAATTCAGCAAAATTTCTCAAAACTCACTAAAAAATCCCCCTAAAAATTCCTAAAAATACCCCAAAAAACCATAAAATAATGCGCAAAAAATTCCGAAAAATTCCCCAAAAATCTCCAATAATCCTAAAAAAACCACCTCGAAATTATCCCAAAAAATCCACAAAAAAAATGCCCCCAAAAATCGGAAAAAAAATCCACAAAAAATTGGAAAAAAATCCCAATAAAACCCAGAAAAAATGAAAAAAAAATCCCCCAAAAATCCGAACAAAATCCCCAAAAAATCGGGAAAAAAAATCCACAAAAAATCCCAATAAAATCCAGAAAAAATTGGAAAAAAATCCCCAAAAAATGTGAATAAAACCCCAAATTTGGGTACCGGATTCCCCGAAGCTCTCGGCGCTGAACTCCGCCCATGTCACGGCGCCGTCGCTGCCGCGATCGAGCCGGGCGCCCTCGCTCCCAAACCATCCCAAAACTTTGTAAAACCCCCAAAAAACTCCCTCAAAATCCCAAAAAAATCCCCAAAAAATCCCCAAAAAATCCCAAAATATCCCCAAAAATGTGAATAAAACCCCAAATTTTGGGTACCTGTGTCCCCAAAGCTCTCGGCGCTGAGCTCCGCCCTTGTCACGGCGCCGTCGCTGTCACGATCGTGCCGGGCGCTCTCGCTCCCAAACTCCCCCAAAACTTTGTAAAACCCACTAAAAATCCCAAAATTGCTTTCAAAAATCCCCAAAAATGTGAATAAAACCCCAAATTTGGGTACCCGAGTCCCCGAAGCTCTCGGCGCTGAGCTCCGCCCATGTCACGGCGCCGTCTCTGTCACGATTGTGCCGGGCGCTCTCCCTCCCAAACCACCCCAAAACTTTGTAAAACCCCCAAAAAAATCCCCAAAAAATCCCAAAAAAACCCCAAAAATGCGAATAAAACCCCGAATTTGGGTACCCGAGTCCCTGAAGCTCTCGGCGCTGAACTCCGCCCATGTCACGGCGCCGTCTCTGTCACGATCGTGCCGGGAGCTCTCGCTCCCGAACCCCCCCAAAACTTTGTAAAACCCACTAAAAATCCCCAAAAAATCCCTAAAAACTCCCCAAAAAATCAAAAAAAAAATCCCAAAAATGCGAATAAAACCCCAAAAACCCCAAATTTTGGGTACCGGATTCCCCGAAGCTCTCGGCGCTGAACTCCGCCCATGTGACGGCGCCGTCTCCGTCGCGATCGAGCCGGGCGCTCTCGCTCGCCAGCGCCTCCTGGCGGGAGCCGCGGTGCCTGCGCAGGATCCAGGCCCGCAGCTCCTGCCGGGACAGCAGCCCCGAGGAGTCCGCGTCCATCAGCGCCACCAGCAGCCTGGAAATGGGGAAAAATGGGAAAAATGGGGAAAAAATGGGAAAAAATGGGGAAAAAATGGGGAAAAAATGGGGGAAAAATGGGGAAAAAATGGGGGAAAAATGGGGGAAAAATGGGGAAAAAATGGGGAAAAAATGGGGGAAAAATGGGGAAAAAATGGGGAAAAAATGGGGATTTGGGAGCCAAAATTGCTGAAATTTCAACCAGAATTGAGTGGGAATTCCAGGGAATTCCTGAGATTGAAAATCCCAAAGAATTCACCCAAAATTCCCCCAAAGTTCCATCCCCAGACATCCCTGGAGGATTCTGCGTCCATCAGCGCCACCAGCAGCCTGGAAATGGGGAAAAAATGGGGAAAAATGGGGAAAAAATGGGGGAAAATGGGGATTTGGGAGCCAAAATTGCTGAAATTTCAACCAGAATTGAGTGGGGATTGTAGGAAATTCCTGAGAGTCAAAATTGTGGGGAATTGACCCAAAATTCCCCCAAAATTCCATCCCCAGACACCCCTGGAGGAGTCTGCGTCCATCAGCGCCACCAGCAGCTTGGAAATGGGGAAAAAATGGGGATTTTGGAAGCCAAAATTGCTGAAATTCCAACCAGAATTGAGTGGGAATTGTAGGGAATTCCTGAGAGTCAAAATCCCAAAGAATTCACCCAAAATTCCCACTCTGGATCCACCCCGGAGGATGAAAAAATGGGGAAAAAAGGGGGAAAAAATGGGGAAAAAATGGGGAAAAAATGGGGATTTGGGAGCCAAAATTGCTGAAATTCCAACTAGAATTGAGTGGGAATTCCAGGGAATTCCTGAGATTCAAAATTCCCCCAAAATTCCAGACCCCCCTGAGGAGTCCGTGTCCATCAGCGCCACCAGCAGCCTGGAAATGGGGAAAAATGGGGAAAATGGGGAAAAAATGGGGGAAAAATGGGGAAAAAATGGGGGAAAAATGGGGGAAAAATGGGGAAAAATGGGGATTTGGGAGCCAAAATTCCAACCAGAATTGAGTGGGGATTGTAGGAAATTCCTGAGAGTCAAAATCCCAAAGAATTCACCCAAAATTCCCACTCTGGATCCACCCCGGAGCATGGAAAAATGCAGAAAAAAATGGGGATTTGGGAGCCAAAATTGCTGAAATTTCGACCAGAATTGAGTGGGAATTCCAAGGAATTCCTGAGATTCAAAATTCCCCCAAAATTCCAGACCCCCCTGAGGAGTCCGTGTCCATCAGCGCCACCAGCAGCCTGGAATGGGGAAAAATGGGGAAAAAATGGGGGAAAAATGGGGAAAAAATGGGGGGAAAATGGGGGAAAAATGGGGAAAAATGGGGATTTGGGAGCCAAAATTCCAACCAGAATTGAGTGGGGATTGTAGGAAATTCCTGAGAGTCAAAATCCCAAAGAATTCACCCAAAATTCCCACTCTGGATCCACCCCGGAGCATGGAAAAATGCAGAAAAAAATGGGGATTTGGGAGCCAAAATTGCTGAAATTTCGACCAGAATTGAGTGGGAATTGTAGGGAATTCCTGAGATTCAAAATTCCCCCAAAATTCCAGACCCCCCTGGAGGAGTCCACGTCCATCAGCGCCACCAGCAGCCTGGAAATGGGGAAAAATGGGGAAAAATGGGGATTTGGGAGCCAAAATTGCTGAAATTTCAACCAGAATTGAGTGGGAATTCCAAGGAATTCCTGAGATTGAAAATCCCAAAGAATTCACCCAAAATTCCATCCCCAGACACCCCTGGAGGAGTCTGCGTCCATCAGTGCCACCAGCAGCCTGAAAATGGGGAAAATGGGGAAAAATGGGTAAAAAATGGGGATTTGGGAGCCAAAATTGCTGAAATTTCAACCAAAATTGAGTGGGAATTGTAGGGAATTCCTGAGAGTCAAAATCCCACAGAATTCCCCCAAAATTCCATCCCCAAACACCCCTGGAGGAGTCCACGTCCATCAGTGCCACCAGCAGCCTGGGAATGGGGAAAAATGGGGGGAAAATGGGGAAAAAATGGGGAAAAAATGGGGAAAAAATGGGGAAAAAATTGGGGATTTGGGAGCCAAAATTGCTGAAATTCCAACCAGAATTGAGTGGGAATTCCAGGGAATTCCTGAGAGTCAAAATTGTGAGGAATTGACCCAAAATTCCCCCAAATTCCCACTCTGGATCCACCCCAGAGCATGGAAAAATTGGGAAAAAAATGGGGATTTTGGGATTTTTTGGGGGCCAAAATTGCTGAAATTCCAACCAGAATTGAGTGGGGATTGTAGGGAATTCCTGAGAGTCAAAATCCCACAGAATTTGACCAAAATCGTGAGGAATTCCCCCAAAATTCCATCCCCAGACCCCCCTGGAGGAGTCCGCGTCCATGCTGGGAATTTTTGGTGCATTTTTAGTGCAATTTTTAAGAGTTTTTCAGGATTTTTGGGGACTTTTTAGTGAATTTTTGGTGAATTTTTTGGTGAATTTTTGATGACTTTTTTGTGATTTTTTTGGGGACTTTTTAGTGATTTTTTTTAGAGTTTTCAATGATTTTTTTTGGAACTTTTTAGTGAATTTTTGGTGCTATTTTAGTGAATTTTTGGTGAAATTTTTGGTGACTTTCTGGTGACGTTTTTGTGATTTTTTTAGGGACTTTTTAGTGAATTTTTAGTGACTTTTTGGTGCTATTTTAGTGAATTTTTGGTGAAATTTTTGGTGAATTTTTAGTGCTACTTTAGTGACTTTTTGGTGAATTTTTGGTGAAATTTTTGGTGAATTTTTAGTGAATTTTTTGGTGAATTTTTGGTGCTATTTTAGTGAATTTTTGGTGAAATTTTTGGTGAATTTTTGGTGCTATTTTAGTGAATTTTTGGTGAAATTTTTGGTGCTATTTTAGTGACTTTTTGGTGAAATTTTTGGTGACTTTTTGGTGAATTTTTTGTGAATTTTTTAGTGAATTTTTGGCGACTTTTTTGTGATTTTTTTGGTGAATTTTTGGTGCTATTTTAGTGAAATTTTGGTGAATTTTTGGCGACTTTGGTGATTTTGGGGGGGACTTTTTAGTGCAATTTCTTTGGAATTTCGAGTGAATTTTTTAGCCAATTTTCAGTGAATTTTCAGTGAATTCGGAGTGAATTTTTTAGCCAATTTTCAGTGAATTTTTAGTGAATTTTTGGGGACTTTTTAGTACAATTTCTTTGGAATTTCATGTGAATTTTTGGTGCTATTTTAGTGAATTTTTGGGGACTTTTCAGTGCAATTTCTTTGGAATTTGGAGTGAATTTTTTAGCCAATTTTCAGTGAATTTGGAGTGAATTTTTAGCCAATTTTCAGTGAATTTTCAGTGAATTTTTTAGCCAATTTTCAGTGAATTTGGAGTGAATTTTTAGCCAATTTTCAGTGAATTTTCAGTGAATTTGGAGTGAATTTTTTAGCCAATTTTCAGTGAATTTTCAGTGAATTTTCGGTGAATTTTTAGCCAATTTTCAGTGAATTTTTTACCCAATTTTCAGTCAATTTTCAGTGAATTTTTACCCAATTTTCAGTGAATTTTTTAGCCAATTTTCAGTCAATTTTCAGTGAATTTTTACCCAATTTTCAGTGAATTTTTAGCCAATTTTCAGTGAATTTGGAGTGAATTTTTAGCCAATTTTCAGTGAATTTTCAGTGATTTTTTTAGCCAATTTTCAGTCAATTTTCAGTGAATTTGGAGTGAATTTTCAGTGAATTTTTAGCCAATTTTCAGTGAATTTTTTAGCCAATTTTCAGTGAATTTTCAGTGAATTTTTTAGCCAATTTTCAGTGAATTTTCAGTGAATTTTTACCCAATTTTCAGTGAATTTGGAGTGAATTTTCAGTGAATTTTTAGCCAATTTTCAGTGAATTTTCAGTGAATTTTTTAGCCAATTTTCAGTGAATTTTCAGTGAATTTTTAGCCCATTTTCAGTGAGTTTTCAGTGAATTTTTACCCAATTTTCAGTGAATTTTTTAGCCAATTTCCAGTGAATTTTCAGTGAATTTTTAGCCCATTTTCAGTGAGTTTTCAGTGAATTTTCAGTGAATTTTTTAGCCAATTTTCAGTGAATTTTTAGCCAATTTTCAGTCAATTTTCAGTGAATTTTTTAGCCAATTTCCAGTGAATTTTCAGTGAATTTTTAGCCAATTTTCATTGAATTTTTACCCAATTTTCAGTGAGTTTTCAGTGAATTTTTACCCAATTTTCAGTGAATTTTTTAGCCAATTTTCAGTGAGTTTTCAGTGAATTTTTAGCCAATTTTCAGTGAGTTTGGAGTGAATTTTTTGCCTCTTACCCCAGCCTCCTCTGGGCCTCCTCCGGGGGCAGCTCCCGCTGCTCGCGCGCCTCCTGCGCCCCCCAGAGGGCGGCGTGGTCATAGAAGAGCCCCTGGGGGTCCTCGTGGCCGTGGGGCGGGGGCGCCCCGAAATGGGGGTGGGGGGCGTGGGGGGACCCCCCGAGGGCCAGAGCCAGCAGCGGCCACAGCGAGCACGGCAGCATCTGGGGAGAAAAAGGGAGAAATTGGGCAAAAATGGGCGGAGAACGGAGAGGAAATGAGGGGAAAATGGAGAGGAACGAGCCCCAAATGTCCCAATCAATGGTGAGAGAAATGAGCCCAAAGTGCCCCAGAATTGAGAAAAATGAGCCCGGAATATCCCAGAATGAAGAGAAATGAGCCTAAAATGCCTCAAAATGAGCCGAGAATGGAATGAAATGAGCCCAAAGTGCCCCAGGATGGAGGAAAATGAGGCGAAACTTGAAAGAAATTGGCCCAGAATGGAGAGAAATGAGCCCAAAATGAGCTCAGGATGTCCCAAATTGGAGAGAAATGAACCCAAAAATGAAAAAAAATGGAGAGAAATGAGCCCAAAGTGCTCCAGGATGGAGAGAAATGGGCCCGGAATGTCCCAAAAATAGGAGAAATGAGCTCAGGATGTCCCAAATTGGAGAGAAATAAGCGTGAAATGCCCCAAAAGGAGTCGAAATGAGCCCGAAATTGAGAAAAATGAGCCCGGAATATCCCAGAATGAAGAGAAATGAGCCTAAAATGCCTCAAAATGAGCAGAGAATGGAGAGAAATGAGCCCAAAGTGCCCCAGAATGAAGAAAAATGAACCCGAAATGAGCCCAAAATGCCCCAAATACCCCAAAAATGTCTCCAAGACCCCCCAAAACTCCCCCAGATCCTCCTCAGACCCCTCCAAACCCCTCAGGACCTTTCAGAACCCTCAGGACCCCCCAAAATTCCCCTCAGGACCCCCAAAAACTCCTCTAAAACTCCCCCAAATCTGCCTCAGATCCCCCCAAACCCCTCATGACCCTTCGGGACCCTCAAGACCCCCCAAAATCCCCCTAAACCACCTCAAAACTTCCCCTAATTCTCCCCAGATCCCTTCACACCCTCAAGCCCCCCCCCTTCCCAAAATTCCCCTCAGGATCCCCCAAAATCCCCCTCACACACCCCCAAAACTCCCCTAAAACCCCTCAAAAACTCCCCCTAATCCTTCTCAGTCCCCCCCAAACACCTCAGGACCCCTCAGGACCCCCAAGAGCCTCCCCTTCCAAAATCCCCCTCGGAACCTCCCAAACCCCACCCAGGACCCCACAAAACTCCTCTAAAACTCTCCCAAATCCTCCTCAGACCCCCCAAATCCCCTCAGGACCCTTCGGGACCCTCAAGACCCCCCCTAAAATCCCCCAAAATTCGCCCCCCCCCCTCACCTCGTCTCGTCCTGCCCCAAGCCCGGGGGGGTCCCGCGGCCCCTCACAGCTTTGGCCCCGCCCCTTTGGGCGTTTCGACCAATCAGAGACAGCCGAGCCCACGTTGGGCGGGGCCAACCGCGCTCCCATTGGCTGCCGCGCGCCACGTCCGCGCGCCGGACCCAAAAAAGCCGAAATTTTAACCCAAAAGTGAGCGGGGGCGGGAGGGATCGGGGCGGGGCACCGGGATATACCGGGATATACTGGGTTATACTGGGATATACTCGTCTAGAGTGGAGTTATACTGATCTAGAGTAGGATTATACTGGGGCAAACTGGTTTATACTGCTCTGGAGTGGAGTTATACTGCTCTAGAGTAGGGTTATACTGGGGCAAACTGGTTTATACTGGTCTAGATTGGTACATGCTGGGACAAACTGGTCTATAGTGGGCTGGAGTGGATTGGTGTATACTGGGACAAACTGGTCTATACTGGTCTGGAGTGGAGTATAGTGGGCCAAACTGGTTTATACTGGCCTGAACTGGGCCAAAGTAGGTTATACCGGTTTGGACTGGGATGGGTTGGGTTATACTGGGACAAACTGGGATGAACTGGGCTTAACTGGGTTATACAGGCCCAGACTGGGATGGATGGGAATATAGTGCATGAAATTGGTTTTACTGGTTTGGATTGGGATACACTGGAAACGTGAGGGAGAAAAAGGGCGGGAAAAACGTGAGGGGGAAAATGGGCGGGGAAAACGTGAGGGGGGAAAGGGGCGGGTAAAACGTGAGGGGGGAAAATGGGCGGGGCAAACGTGAGGGGGGAAAATGGGCGGGAAAACGTGAGGGGAGGAAAGAACAGAAAAGCTGAGCAACAAAAAAGGTAAGAAAAGAGGGAAAAATGGAGGCAATATCCCCCTGAATTACTCAAGTTCCCTTCCCCAAAATCAAGCACAGACTCCGGGCGTTGTTCAGACATTTTATTTCTCATGGAGCTCATGGGGCCTTGGCTGCCCTCACCCTCTTCTTCCTCACCACCACCGGCTTCTGGCTGCGCAAGATGGCGCTGGCCCGGCGCAGAGCAGCCTGGAGAGGACAAAATGAAAAATTTAATACACAAAACTAAAAAATAACCTTGGGGATTATGGGGGAACACTACCTAACTTATCCCTCAGAATTCCCAGTGTAAATTTGGGGACCACCCTCAGTTTTTGGGGATCCCTAACTCCCTCACAAGAGTTTTTGAAGCCCATGCAAGATGGTTTTAAAGTCCTTTAATTTTTTTGGGTGTTTAGAAGCCACTACAAATGTGAGGACCCCTCCTCTGTCAGCTTGTGAAGCTCTGGGTCCCTCCTTTGTTTTTACACCCACAAATTTTGGGGTAACCCCCACAATTTTGGGGGTTTGCATCTTTCTCCTATAAAGGTTTCCATTCCCTCATCACTTTCACAGTCCAAATTTCACATTTTTGGGGTTGTCTATAACTTTGTGGATCCCCCAGATTTTGGGGAGCCCTCCCCAGATTTTGGGGACCCCTCCTCTGTTATCACACCCACAAATTTCGCAGTAACCCCCAAATTTTTGCATCCTCCTCTTATAAAGGTTTCCACTCCCTCATCACTTTCACGGCCCAAATTTCCCAATCCTCCCACATTTTTGGGGTTGTCTATAACTTTGTGGATCCCTCAAATTTTGGGGACCCCCTCTCCGGATTTTGGGGTTCCCTCCTCTGTTATCACACCCACAAATTTCGCAGTAACCCCCAAATTTTTGCATCCTCCTCTTATAAAGGTTTCCACTCCCTCATCACTTTCACGGCCCAAATTTCCCAATCCTCCCACATTTTTGGGGCTGTCTGTAACTCTGTGGATCCCCCAAATTTTGGGGACCCCCTCTCCGGATTTTGGGGTTCCCTCCTCTGTTATCACACCACAAATTTTGGGGTCACCCCCAAATTTTTTCCATCTTTCTCCTATAAAGGTTTCCACTCCCTCATCACTTTCGCAGCCCAAATTTCCCAATCCTCCCACATTTTTGGGGTTGTCTGTAACTCTGTGGACCCCCCGGATTTCGGGGACCCCTCCCCAGATTTTGGGGACCCCCTCACCATGCGCAGGTCCCTCCTGTATCTGTTTTTGCTGATCAGGTGCCTCAGGCTCCTGAGGGAGCCGCGGGCGTCGCGCCGGATCCGCACCCGCACGTACGACGTGGCCGGCTTGCGCTGCCCTGGGGAACATGACAAAAAACCAACAAAAATTCCATAAAAATTCACCAAAATTGCACTGAACAGCCCCAAAAAATTCACTAAAAATGCTCCAAAATTGCACCAAAGTGTCACCAAAATTCACTAAAAATGCACAAAACATTCACTAAAAATGCACCAAAAATTCCCAGATTTAAATAAAAAATTATTTAAAATGCACAAAAAATTTTTTTAGAAATGCACAAAAAATAGGTCAAAATGTACATAAATTTCACCCAAAAAATCACTAAAAATTGCCAAAAAGTTTATAAAAATTTCACAAGAAATCAGTAAAAACTCCAAAAAATCACAAAACACTCACCGAAAAAATCACTAAACATTCACCAAAAATCAATAAAAATTCCCCCCAAAAATCAGAAAAATGTCACCAAAACTCACTAAAAATTCAATTAAAATTCTCCAAAAAAAAAAAATCAGAAAAAAATAATTAAAAAAAAATTAAAATCACTAAAAATTCATTAAAATTCCCCCAAAAAATCTCCATAATTTTACAAAAAACATTGCCCAAAAATTCCTAGAAAATATTCCCAAAAAATGCACAATTCTCAAAAAAAATCAGAAAAAATTTCTCCGAAATTCACTAAAAATTCATTTTAAATTCTCTAAATATCACCAAAATTTTTTTTTACAAATTAAAAATCACTGAAAATTCCCCCAAAATTCTCCAATATTTAGCAAAAGAATCCCCCAAAAAATTCCTAGAAAATTCACTAAAAACTCCAAGAACATTCCTAAAAATGCGCAAATAATTCACAAAAAAATCAGAAAAAAAATCACCAAAAATTCAATTAAAATTCTATAAAAGTCTCCAAAAATTGTATTTCAAAAAAAATTTAAAATCACTAAAAATTCCCCCAAAAAAATTCTGAAAAACATCACCAAAACCCGCTAAAAATCCAATTAAAATCCTCCAAAAAAATCCAAAAAACTCCAAAAAAAATCACCAAAAACTCATAAAAATTCCAAAAAAAATCTTCGAAAATTCACTAAAAATTCCAAAAAAAATCCGAAACAATAAATAATGAAAGATTTGTTAAAAATTCGCTAAAATTTCACAAAAAACTTCCCAAACCCAGGCACCTGAGCGTTTTTTGAGCACCACCACGATGCCTTTCCCATCCGGTGCCGGCTCCACGCCCACGGTTTTGCGGTGGATCAATCCATTGTAGCGGAAGGAGTTCCGGGCCTTCAGGTTGTTGGGCTCCTGAGGGGGCAGATTTTGGGGTGCATTGAAATTTTGGGGGGTTTAAAGGGGATTTAGGGGGTTTTAAAGGGGATTTAGGGGGGTTCCAAGGGGATTTAGGGGGCTCAGAGGGGTTTTGGGGTGGATCAATCCATTGTAACGGAAGGAGTTCTGGGCCTTGAGATTGTTGGGCTCCTGAGGGGGCAGATTTTGGGGTGCATTGAAATTTTGGGGGGGTTTGGGGGGGTTTAAAGGAGATTTGGGGGGGTTCAAGGGGGATTTGGGGAGTTCCAAAGGGGATTTGAGGGGGGTTCAAAGGAGATGGGGGAGATTCAAAGGGAACTTGAGGGGTTCAAAGGCAATTTGGGGGGGTTCAAAGAGGGTTTGAGGGAGTCTAAAGGGGATTTGAGGGGGTTCAAAGGGGATTTAGGGGGGTTCCAAGGAGATTTAGAGGGGTTTAAATGGGATTTAGGGGGGTTCCAAGGGGATTTGGGGGGCTCAGAGGGGTTTTGGGGTGGATCAATCCATTGTAGCGGAAGGAGTTCCGGGCCTTGAGGTTGTTGGGCTCCTGAGGGGCAGATTTTGGGGTGCATTGAAATTTTGGGGGGTTCAAAGGCGATTTGAGGGGGTTCCAAGGGGATTTAGGGGGGTTCCAAGGAGATTTAGAGGGGTTTAAATGGGATTTAGGGGGGTTCCAAGGGGATTTGGGGGGCTCAGAGGGGTTTTGGGGTGGATCAATCCATTGTAGTGGAAGGAGTTCTGGGCCTTGAGGTTGTTGGGCTCCTGAGGGGGAGATTTTGGGGTGCATTGAAATTTTGGGGGGTTTAAAGAGGATTTGAGGGAGTTTAAAGGGGATTTAGGGGGGTTCAAATCGTATTGGAGGAGTTCAAGGGGGATTTGGGAGTTCCAAAGGGGATTTGAGGGAGGTTCAAAGGAGATTGAGGAGATTCAAAGGGAACTTGAGGGGTTCAAAGGCAATTTTGGGGGGTTCAAAGGAGATTTGGGGGGGTTCAAAGAGGATTTGAAGGGGTTCAAAGGGGATTTTGGGGGGTTCAAAGGGGATTTGAGGGGGTTTAAAAGAGATTTAGGGGGGTTCAAAGGGGATTTGAGGGGGTTCAAAGGGGATTTGGGGGGGTTCAAAGAGGATTTGAGGGGGTTCCAAGGGGATTTAGGGGGCTCAGAGGGGTTTTGGGGTGGATCAATCCATTGTAGCAGAAGGAGTTCTGGGCCTTGAGATTGTTGGGCTCCTGAGGGGGCAGATTTTGGGGTGCATTGAAATTTTGGGGGGGTTTGGGGGGGTTTAAAGGGGATTTTGGGGGGTTCAAAGGGGATTGGAGGAGTTCAAGGGGGATTTGGGGGGTTCCAAAGGGGATTTGAGGGGGGTTCAAAGGAGATTGGGAGATTCAAAGGGAACTTGAGGGGTTCAAAGAGAATTTAGGGGGGTTCAAAGAGGATTTGGGGGGGTTTAAAGAGGATTTAGGGGGGTTCAGAGGAGATTTGGGGGGGTTCAAAGAGGATTTGGGAATTCAAAGGAGATTTAGGGGGGTTCCAAGGGGATTTAGGGGGCTCAGAGGGGTTTTGGGGTGGATCAATCCATTGTAGCGGAAGGAATTCCGGGCCTTCAGGTTGTTGGGCTCCTGAGGGGGGGAGATTTTGGGGTGCATTGAAATTTTGGGGGGTTTGGGGGGGTTTAATGGGGATTTGGGGGGGTTTAAAGGGGATTTAGGGGCGTTCATAGGGGATTGGAGGAGTTCAAGGGGGATTTGGGGAGTTCCAAAGGGGATTTGAGGGGGGTTCAAAGGATATTGGGGAGATTCAAAGGGAACTTGAGGGGTTCAAAGGCAATTTGGGGGGGTTCAAAGGAGATTTAGGGGGGTTCAAAGGAGATTTAGAGGGGTTTAAAGAGGATTTGGGGGGGTTCCAAGGGGATTTAGGGGGCTCAGAGGGGTTTTGGGGTGGATCAATCCATTGTAGCGGAAGGAGTTCCGGGCCTTGAGATTGTTGGGCTCCTGAGGGGGGAGATTTTGGAGTGCATTGAAATTTTGGGGGGTTTAGAGGGGATTTAGGGGGTTTTAAAGAGGATTTGGGGGGGTTCCAAGGGGATTTGGGGGGCTCAGAGGGGTTTTGTGGGGGATCAATCCATTGTAGCGGAAGGAGTTCTGGGCCTTGAGATTGTTGGGCTCCTGAGGGGGGAGATTTTGGGGTGCATTGAAATTTTGGGGGGTTTAAAGGGGATTTAGGGGGTTTTAAAGAGGATTTGGGGGGGTTCCAAGGGGATTTAGGGGGCTCAGAGGGGTTTTGGGGTGGATCAATCCATTGTAGCGGAAGGAATTCCGGGCCTTCAGGTTGTTGGGCTCCTGAGGGGGAAGATTTTGGGGTGCATTGAAATTTTGGGGGTTTAAAGGAGATTTAGGGGGTTTTAAAGGGGATTTAGGGGGCTCAGAGGGGTTTCGGGGTGGATCAATCCATTGTAGCGGAAGGAGTTCGGGCCTTGAGGTTGTTGGGCTCCTGAGGGGGAAGATTTTGGGGTGCATTGAAATTTTGGGGGGTTCAAAGGGGATTTAGGGGGTTTTAAAGAGGATTTGGGGGGTTCCAAGGGGATTTAGGGGGCTCAGAGGGGTTTTGGGGTGGATCAATCCATTGTAGTGGAAGGAGTTCCGGGCCTTGAGGTTGTTGGGCTCCTGAGGGGCAGATTTTGGGGTGCATTGAAATTTTGGGGGGTTTGGGGGGGTTTAAAGGGGATTTAGGGGGGTTTAAAGGAGATTTGGGGGGGTTCAAGGGGGATTTGGGGAGTTCCAAAGGGGATTTGAGGGGGGTCCAAAGGAGATGGGGGAGATTCAAAGGGAACTTAAGGGGTTCAAAGGCAATTTGGGGGGGGTTCAAAGAAGATTGGAGGGAGTTTAAAGGAGATTTAGGGGGTTTTAAAGAGGATTTGGGGGGTTCCAAGGGGATTTAGGGGGCTCAGAGGGGTTTTGTGGGGGATCAATCCATTGTAGCGGAAGGAGTTCCGGGCCTTCAGGTTGTTGGGCTCCTGATGGGGAGATTTTGGGGTGCATTGAAATTTTGGGGGGTTTAAAGAGGATTTGAGGGGGTTCCAAGGGGATTTAGGGGGGTTCAAAGGGGATTGGAGGAGTTCAAGGGGGATTTGGGGGGTTCCAAAGGGGATTTGAGGGGAGTTCAAAGGAGATGGGGGAGATTCAAAGGGAACTTGAGGGGTTCAAAGAGAATTTAGGGGGGTTCAAAGAGGATTTGGGGGGGTTTAAAGAGGATTTAGGGGGGTTCAGAGGAGATTTGGGGGGGTTCAAAGAGGATTTGGGGAATTCAAAGGAGATTTAGGGGGGTTCCAAGGGGATTTGGGGGGCTCAGAGGGGTTTTGGGGTGGATCAATCCATTGTAGTGGAAGGAGTTCCGGGCCTTCAGGTTGTTGGGCTCCTGAGGGGGGGAGATTTTGGGGTGCATTGAAATTTTGGGGGGTTTAAAGGGGATTTAGGGGGTTTTAAAGAGGATTTGGGGGGGTTCCAAGGGGATTTAGGGGGCTCAGAGGGGTTTTTGGGTGGATCAATCCATTGTAGCAGAAGGAGTTCTGGGCCTTGAGATTGTTGGGCTCCTGAGGGGCAGATTTTGGGGTGCATTGAAATTTTGGGGGGGTTTAAAGGGGATTTGAGGGGGTTCAAAGGAGACTGAGGAGATTCAAAGGGAACTTGAGGGGTTCAAAGGGGATTTGGGGGGGTTCAAAGGCAATTTGGGGGGGTTCAAAGAAGATTTAAGGGGGTTCAAAGAGGATTTGAAGGGGTTCAAAGGAGATTTGGGGGGTTCAAAGGAGATTTACGGGGTTCAAGGGGGATTTGTGGGGTTCAGAGAGAATTTGGGGGGTTCAAAGGGTATTTTGGGGAGTTCAGATGGGATCTGTGAGGGTCTGGGGGTGTCCCCGACAATTTACAGGGCACCCCAAAAATTAGGGAGGTGCTCAGGAGGCTGAGGAGGCAGGGATGGAATCCCAGAGGTTCGGGGTGGACTGAGAGCATTTGAGAGGCTCCCATGAGGGTCTGGGCGAACCCCAAATATCTGAATAATCCCCTTTGGATGTTATGGGGATTTATGGGGTTTTTGAGGTTTGAGGGGTCACCGATGATCCCCATCCCCATTCCCCGCTCCCCTCCCGGTTTGGGGGTGCCCCCTGCCCGCACTGACGGTGCTGTAGGTTTGGTTGTTCCTCTTCAGCAGGAAACTGGAGCAGTTCCGCACCACCATCCACTGCAAATGGGCCGACATGGCGCCTGCGGGGAACCGGGGAGAGGCCTCAGCGCCCGCCGCCACACCGGCCCCGCGGCTTCCAGCCCGCTCCCCGCTCCATCCCGTTCCCCCCGCCCTTAGGGACCCTTCCCCGGGGGTTGGGGACCCCTCTCCCGGCACCACGAACCCCCACGGGCCGCCCCAAAGCGGAGCCCCCACGCCGCACCTCCGCTCCCCGCGGCCGCCGGAAACGGAAAGAGCGAAGGGAGCTGAGGCGCCTCGCTAAGCTCCGCCCCTCCGGCAATCTTCGCCCTGCGCTCGGCAATGTCCGCCTTACGCTCGGCAATCTCCGCCTTGCGCTCGGCAATCTCCGCCCCGCGCTCGGCAATCTCCGCCCCGCGCTCGGAGTTCTCCGCCGACACTCGGAAATCTCCGTCAGTGTTCGTCAATCGCAGCATTCCTTCGGAAATTTCCGTGTTGCTTCGGGATTTTCCGGCTCTCTTCGGCAGTCTCCGCCGTAGCCTCGGAGTGGCGTTCGGGTCCTTTCGGCTCCGTGAGGGAGTTTGCGGAAAAGGGCGGGAAACGTGAGGGGGGGGAAAAAGGGTGGGAAGTGTGAGGGGGAAATTATGGGAAACGTGAGGAGAAAAAGGCAAGAAAAATGAGGGAAAATGGTGGGGAACGTGAGGGGAAAAGGGTGGGAAATGTGAGGGGAAAAGGGTGGGAAACAAGGGAAAATGGGAGAAAAATGTGGGGGGGGGAAGGGCGGGAAGCATGAGGGGAGAAAAGATTGGGAAACGTGAGGGGAAAAAGGGCGGGAAGTGTGAGGGGAAAATTATGGGAAACGTGAGGGGAAAAAAGGCCAGTAAAATGAGGGAAAAGGGCAGGAAATATGAGGGCAAAAGGGCGAGAAACGAGGGAAAATGGGTGGGAAATGTGAGGGGAGAAAAGGGCAGGAAGCGTGAGGGGAGAAAAGATTGGGAAATGTGAGGGGAAAAAGGCGGGAAGTGTGAGGGGGAAATTACAGGAAATGTGAGGGGAAAAAGGCAAAAAGAAAAAAAGAGGGAAAAGGGCGGGGAATGTGAGGGAAAAAAGGACGGGAAACGAGGGAAAATGGGTGGGAAATGTGAGGGGGGAAAAAAGGGCGGGAACTGTGAGGAGGAAATTACGGGAAACGTGAGGGGAAAAAGGCAAGAAAAATGAGGGAAAAGGGTGGAAAATACGAGGGGAGAAAAGAGCGGGAAGCGTGAGGGGAAAAAAGTGCGAGAAACATGAGGGGTCCCACTGGAGCAGCCCTTGCAGGTGAGGCCTTACCTGAGGGGGATTTTGGGGCAATTTGGGCAGTTCCCAGGGAGGATTTTCGGGGGAATCTGTGAGCTTTTCCCACAATAATCGGGTGATACTGGAAGTTATACTGGTTTATACTGGTTTGCACTGGGTCATTCTGGATGTGTTGTTTTATAGCGGGTTGTACTGGGCTGTACTGGTTTGGACTGGGCCATACTGGTTTGAGCCAGCTTATACTGAGTTAGATTTAGTTATAGTGGTTTATACTGGTTTGTACTGGTTTATATTGGTTTGCACTGGGTCATTCTGGATGTGTTGTTTTATAGCGGGTTGTACTGGGCTGGACTGGTTTGGACTGGGCCATACTGGTTTGAACCCGGTTATACTGGGTTACATTTACTTGTACTGGTTTATACTGGTTTGCACTGGGTCATTCTGGATGTGTTGTTTTATAGTGGGTTCTAATGGTCTGGACTGGTTTGAACTGGGCCATACTGGTTTGAACCCGGTTATACTGGGTTACATTTCCTTGTACTGGTTTGTACTGGTTTATACTGGTTTATACTGGTGTATACTGGTTTGCACTGGGGTGTACTGGGTGTATTGGTTTTTACTGGGTTAAATGGGTCTATACTGGTTTGTACCTGGTTATTCGGGTTATAGTGGCTTGTACTGGTTTGTACTGGTTTGTACTGGTTTATAATGGTTTGCACTGGGTCATTCTGGATGTGTTGTTTTATAGTGGGTTCTAATGGTCTGTACTGGTTTTGACTGGGCCATACTGGTTTGGACTGGGCCATACTGGTTTGAACCTGGTTATACAGGGTTACATTTACTTGTACTGGTTTATACTGGTTTATACTGGTTTATACTGGTTTGTACTGGGTCATTCTGGATGTGTTGTTTTATAGTGGGTTGTAATGGTCTGGACTGGTTTGAACTGGGCCATACTGGTTTGAACCCGGTTATACTGGGTTACATTTCCTTGTACTGGTTTGTACTGGTTTATACTGGTTTGCATTGGGGTGTACTGGGTGTATTGGTTTTTACTGGGTTAAATGGGTCTATACTGGTTTGTACCTGGTTATTCGGGGTTATAGTGGCTTGTACTGGTTTGTACTGGTTTATACTGGTTTATAATGGTTTGCACTGGGTCATTCTGGATGTGTTGTTTTTTAGTGGGTTGTACTGGGCTGTACTGGTTTGGACTGGGCCATACTGGTTTGGACTGGGCTGTACTGGTATTGACTGGGCCATACTGGTTTGAACCCGGTTATACTGGGTTACATTTACTTGTAGGGGTTTGTATTGGTTTATAATGGTTTATACTGGTTTATACTGGTTTATACTGGGCCTGTGAGAACCGGACGCCCCTCCCCCCACCCATGGGTGGGGGGGTCCCGTGGGAACCTCGCCCCTCCCCCTCCACCCTTCCTGTTGTTTTTGGGGGGGCAGGAAATGGGGGAGGGGTGAGGCCTCAAAGCTGCCGGGGTGGGGAAGGGGATGGGGAGCGGCACCCGTGGGACCAGGTGAGAGGGGACCCCAAAACGAGAAACCCCAAAAAATGGGAAACCCCAAAAATGAGAAAACTCACCCCAAAAAATTGGGATTTCAACCCCCCCGTGGCCTGGGTTTGGGGGGGTTCAGGTTTTTTGGGAGGTTGGGGTTTTTGGGGGGGTTTGGGTTCTTGATTTGGGGGAGTTAAGGGAGTTTGGGGTCCCAGTTTGGGGGGGTTTAGAGGGATTTGGGGGTCCCAGTTTGGGGAGAGTTAAGGGAGTTTGGGGTCCCCAGTTTGGGGGGTTTAGAGGATTTGGGGGGTCCCAGTTTGGGAGAGTTTGGGGTCCCAGTTTGGGGGGTTTTAGAGGGATTTGGGGGTCCCACTTTGGGGGGTTTTAGAGGGATTTGGGGGTCCCAATTTGGGGGGCTTTGGGAGATTTTGGGGTCCCAGTTTGGGGGTTTTAGAGGGATTTGGGGGTCCCAGTTTGGGAGAGTTTGGGGTCCCCAGTTTGGGGGTTTTAGAGGGATTTTGGGGGTCCCAGTTTGAGGAAGTTTGGGGGTGTTTGGGGTCCCAGTTTGGACAGGTTTGGGGGGGTTTTAAGGTCACAATTTGGGGATATTTGTGGGGCTTTGGGGGGGTTGGGGTCCCGAATATGGGGGTGTTTGGGGTCCTGATTTGGGGGTGTTTGTGGTCCCAATTTGGGGAGTTTGGGGGCTTTGAGGGTCCCAGTTTGGGGGAGTTTGGGGGTCCCAAATTTAGGGGATTTGGGGGAGGTTTGGGGTCCCAATTTGGGGGATGTTTGGGGTCCCGATTTGGGGTGTTTGGGGTCCTGATTTGGGATGTTTGGGTCTCCAGTTTGGGGTGTTTGGGGTCCTGATTTGGGGGAGTTGGGGCGGTTATAGGGTCCCAATTTGGGGGTGTTTGGGGTCCCAGTTTGGGGGGGTTTTGGGGTGCTCAGGGTCCCCATTTGGGGTGCTCAGGGTCCCAATTTGGGGTGTTTGGAGTCCCCAGTTTGGGGGCTCTGTGGGGATGTTTGGGGTCCCAGTTTGGGGGCTCAGGGTCCCAGTTTGGGGGGGTTTTTGGGGGGCTCAGGGTCCCAGTTTGGGGTGTTTGGAGTCCCCAGTTTGGGGGCTCTGTGGGGATGTTTGGGGTCCCAATTTGGGGGCTCTGTGGGGATGTTCGGGGTCCCCAGTTTGGGGGCTCAGGGTCCCAGTTTGGGGAGCTCAGGGTCCCAATTTGGGGGCTCTGTGGGGATGTTTGGGGTCCCAGTTTGTGGGGATGTTTGGGGTCCCAGTTTGGGGGCTCAGGGTCCCAGTTTGGGGGGGTTTTTGGGGTCCCAGTTTGGGGGCTCTGTCCCCCCCGCCCTCTCCCAACCCCGGTACCGGTGTCATTGTCACAGCCCCGGTGCGGGGGATGGGCAGGGCGGGCGGAGGCACCCGCGGCGGGACCCAACCCCCCCCACCCTGGGGACACCCCAATGTCACCCCCCCCACCCTGGGGACACCCCGGTGTCACCCCCCAGTGTCACCCCCACCTTGGGGACACCCCAGTGTCACCCCCCCCCCCACCTTGGGGACACCCCGGTGTCACCCCCCAGTGTCACCCCCACCTTGGGGACACCCCAATGTCACCCCCAGTGTCACCACCCCAATGTCCCCCCAATGTCCCCTCAGTGTCCCCCAAGTGTCCCCAATGTCCCCTCAGTGTCCCCAATGTCCCCCCAATGTCCCCCCACCCCAATGTCCCAATTGTCCCCAGTGTCCCCATTGTCCCCTCAATGTCCCCTCAATGTCCCAAATGTCCCCCCATTGTCCCCAATGTCCTCCCAGAGCCCCCCCAGTGTCACCCCAACAGTGTCACCACCCCAACGTCCCCCAATGTCCCCTCAATGTCTCCAGTGTCCCCTCAATGTCCCCCCAATGTCCCCCCAGTGTCCCCAAAGTCCCCCCAATGTCCCCCCAATGTCCTCAATGTCCCCATTGTCCCCAATGTCCTCCCAGAGCCCCCCCAGTGTCCCCCCAATGTCCCCCAATGTCCTCAATGTCCCCATTGTCCCCAATGTCCCCCCCAATGTCCCCCCTCCGCCTCTCCCCCCAAATTTGGGCCAAACCATTTGGGGCTCCCCTCAGTTTTGGGGGAGTTCCCATAAATTTGGGATCTTCCCATTTATTTTGGGGGGGGGTTCCCATAAATTTGGGAAGTTCCCATTAATTTGGGTGGTTCCCATTAATTCTGGGATGGTTCCCATTAATTTTGGGGTGGTTCCCATAAGTTTGGGGGAGGTTCCCATTAATTTTGGAGGGACCCCATAAATTCTGGGATGGTTCCCATAAATTTTGGGGGGTTTCCCATAAATTTGGGATCTTCCCATAAATTTCGGGGGGGGTTCCCATTAATTCTGGGATGATTCCCATAAATTTTGGGGTGGTTCCCATAAATTTGAGGGGGTTCCCATAAATTTTGGGGCGTTTCCCATTAATCTTGGGGGGTTCCCATAAACTTTGGGGGATTCCCATAAATTCTGGGATGGTTCCCATTAATTTTGGGGGGTTCTCATAAATTTGGGAAGTTCCCATTAACTTTAGGGGGTTCCCATAAATTTTGGGGGATTCCCATTAATTTTGGGATGGTTCCCATTAATTTTGGGGGGTTGCCCATTAATTTTGGGGTTTTCCCATAAATTCTGGGATGGTTCCCATTAATTTTGGGGGGTTCCCATAAATTTTGGGGGATTCCCATTAATTTTGGGATGGTTCCCATTAATTTTGGGGGGTTGCCCATAAATTTGGGGTTTTCCCATAAATTCTGGGATGGTTCCCATTAATTTTGGGGGGTTCCCATAAATTTTGGGGGATTCCCATTAATTTTGGGATGGTTCCCATTAATTTTGGGGGCTTGCCCATAAATTTGGGATCTTCCAATAAATTCTGGGATGGTTCCCATTAATTTTGGGGGTTTCCCATTAATTTTGGGGGGTCCCCAGGTATTTTTTTGGGGGGGGGGGTGGGGTTCGCCCTCGCTGGCCCCGCCCCTGCCGGGGAGGGGGAGGGGCTGAGGGGGAGGGGCGGGGGGAGGGGCCGCTCCCGCCTCCTCCGCAGCATCCTCGGCCTCGGGGGGACCCCCCGGACTCCCGGACCCCCCCCCCCAAAATCGGGGTGACCCCTCCCCATCGCATCGGGGACCCCCCAGAACCCTCGGGGTGTCCGCGCCCCCCCCGCGGGGGCAGGGAATGGTTTGATCCGGAGGGAGCCCCAAGGTGAGGGGGGGGGGAGGGGATGGGGTGGGGGAGGGGCTGGGGGGGTCCCTCCCCTCCCCCCTCCCCCCCCCCAATCGACCCTCGCGGGGGCTGCCGGGAGGGGGGGGAGGGGCGGATCGAACCCCCCGGGGATGGAGCGGGGGTGGGGGAGGGGCCGAGCATCCCGGGGTGGGGGAGGGGAAGGGGTTGGGGGGAGGGGATTGGGGGGGGGGTCCCCAATTTTCCAGGGGGGTCCTGGTGGGGTTGGGGGGGAATTTGGGGGGGAATTTGGGGGTTCTGATGAATTTGGGGCATCCCCGATGGATTTGGGGGAATTTGGGGGTCCCGGGTGGATTTGGGTTGGAATTTGGGGGTCCCGGGTGGAATTTGGAGGGTCCCAGGTGAATTTGGGGTGGAATTTGGGGGTTTTGATGAATTTGGGGCATCCCCGATGGACTTGGGGTGGAATTTAGGGGTCCCGATGGATCTGGGGGGGTCCCAGGTGGATTTGGGGGGAATTTGGGGGTCTCGGATGGATTTGGGGTTTTCCAATGGATTTTGGACCTGGATTTTAGGGGTCCCCCCCCAGATTTGGGGTTCCCCAATGGATTTTGTGGCAGATTTTGGGTTTGGATTTTGGGGTTGGATTTTGGGGTTGGATTTTGGGGTAGATTTCGGGGTTCCCCAATCGATTTGGGCTGGATTTTGCGCTGGATTTTGGGTTTGGATTTCGGGGCTCCCCAATGGATTTTGTGGCAGATTTTGGGTTTGGATTTTGGGTTTGGATTTCAGGGCTGGATTTGGGGGTTCCCCAATGGATTTTGGGTTTGGATTTTGGGGCTGGATTTCGGGGTTCCCCCCTCAGATTTGGGGTTCCCCAGTGGATTTTGGGTTTGGATTTCAGGGCTGGATTTGGGGTCTGGATTTGGGGGTTCCCCAATAGATTTCGGCTGGATTTCGGGTTTGGATTTGGGGGTTCCCCAATGGATTTTGGGGTTGGATTTCAGGGCTGGATTTCAGGGCTGGATTTGGGGGTTCCCCTATAGATTTGGGATGGATTTTGGGGCTGAATTGTGGGGCTGGATTTCGGGGTTTCACCCCAGATTTGGGGTTCCCCAATGGATTTTGGATGGATTTGGGGTCTGGATTTGGGGGTTCCCCAATGGATTTTGGGGCTGGATTTTGGGGTAGATTTGGGGGTTCCCCAATAGATTTGGATGGATTTCGGGCTGGATTTCGGGTTTCCCCAATGGATTTTGGGGTAGATTTCGGGGTTCCCCAATAGATTTGGGGTGGATTTTGGGGGCTGGATTTCGGGGTTCCCCCATGGATTATTGTGGCAGATTTTGGGTTTGGATTTCGGGGCTGGATTTTGGGATGGATTTGGGGTCTGGATTTCGGGGTTCCCCCCCAGATTTGGGGTTCCCCAATGGATTTTGGTGCTGGATTTCAGGCTGGATTTCGGGGTTCCCCAATAGATTTTGGGCTGGAATTCGGGGCTCCCCTCAGGTTTGGGGTTTGGATTTTGGGTTTGGATTTTGGGGCTGGATTTCAGGGCTGGATTTGGGGGTTCCCCTATAGATTTGGGATGGATTTTGGGGCTGGATTTGGGGGTTCCCCAATAGATTTTGGGGCTGGATTTGGGGTCTGGATTTGGGGGTTCCCCAACAGATTTGGGATGGATTTCAGGGCTGGATTTGGGGGTTCCCCAGTAGATTTTGGGTTTGGATTTTGGGTTGGATTTGGGGGTTCCCCAATGGATTTTGGGCTGGATTTGGGGCTGGATTTGGGGCTTCCCCCATGTTTGGGGTTCCCCAATGGATTTGGGGTCCCCCATGTTTGGGGTTCCCCAATGGATTTGGTGGCTGGATTTGGGGTTTCCCAATGGATTTGGGGTCTGGATTTGGGGTCCCCCATGTTTGGGGCTCTCTCTCTGTGTCCCCAGATGGCCGAGGCCGCCGTGGTCGCCGCTTTTGGGGGGTCCCTGGCGGCTCCAGGGGGGCCCCCCCCGGGCCCGGGGCCGCTGCTGCACCTGGGCCGGGACCTCCTGAGCTCAGCACGGAGGAGAATGCGCAGGGTCGGGGTACGGGGGACCCCAAAAACGGGCACGGGGACCCCAAAACGGGCACGGGGACCCAAAAAACGGGGACGGGGACCCCAAAAATGGGGACAAGGGGACCCTAAAATGGGGATGGGGGGACCCAAAAACGGGGACGGGGACCCAAAAAACGGGGACGGGGACCCCAAAAACGGGCACGGGGACCCCAAAAATGGGGAGGGGACCCAAAAACGGGCACGGGGACCCCAAAATGGGCACGGGGACCCCGAAATGGGCACGGGGACCCAAAAATGGGGAGGGGACCCAAAAATGGGGAGGGGGGATCCTGAAATGGGGAGGGGACCCCACAACGGGCACGGGGACCCCGAAAATGGGGACGGGGACCCCAAAAATGGGGACAGGGGGACCCCAAAATGGGGACAGGGGGACCCCAAAAATGGGGATGGGGGACCCAAAAATGGGGACTGGGGACCCCGAAACGGGCACGGGACCCCAAAAACGGGGACGGGGACCCCAAAAACGGGCATGGGGACCCCCGAAACGGGCACGGGGGGACCCCAAAACGGGCACGGGGACCCCAAAAACGGGCACGGGGGACCCGAAAATGGGGACAGGGACCCCAAAAACGGGGACCGGGGGACCCTAAATCGGGCACGGGGACCCAAAAATGGGGAGGGGACCCAAAAAAACGGGGACGGGGATCCTGAAATTGGGGTGGGGGGGACCCAAAATGGGGACAGGGGGACCCCAAAAATGGGGAGGGGGATCCTGAAATTGGGGTGGGGGGACCCAAAAATGGGGGAGGGCATCCCGAAATGGGGAGGGGGGACCCGAAATGGGCACGGGGGATATTGAAATGGGGAGGGGACCCCAAAACGGGTACGGGGGACCCAAAAATGGGGACTGGGGACCCCGAAATGGGGACGGGGACCCCGAAATGGGGAGGGGGACCCCAAAAATGGGGATGGGGGACCCAAAAATGGGGAGGGGGCCCCAAAACGGGCACGGGGGACCTAAAAATGGGGACGGGGGGACCCCAAAAACGGGCACGGGGACCCAAAAACGGGCACGGGGGACCCCAAAATGGGGAGGGGACCCTAAAATGGGGAGGGGGGGACCCCAAAAATGGGCACGGGGGACCCCAAAACGGGCACGGGACCCCAAAAATGGGGACAGGGGGACCCCAAAAATGGGAACAGGGGACCCCAAAATGGGGACTGGGGACCCCGAAATGGGGAGGGGGGGACCCGAAATGGGGAGGGGGATCCTGAAATTGGGGTGGGGGGGAGCTGGAAATGGGCATGGGGACCCCCAAATTGGGGTAGGGGGAGAACCCAAAAATTGGGGGTCCCATGTTTGGTTTTGGGGGTCCCAAGATGATTTTTGGGGGTTCCCAAGCCTTTTTCGGGGTCCAAATGTGATTTTTGGGGTCCCAATGTGATTTTGGGGTCCCCTAGACCCACCCTGCAGAGGCCCCAGGGCGTGGCTGTTTCTGGGGGGGGTTTGGGGGTGATTTTGGGGTTTCTGGGGTGGATTTTGGGGTTTTTTGGGGTGGATTTTGGGGTTTTTTGGGGTCCCAGTGTGGATTTTGGGGTTCCCAATGTGATTTTTGGGGTCCCAATGTGATTTTGGGGTCCCCCAGGTGCACCCCGCGGGCCCCAGGGCGTGGCTGTTTTTGGGGGTTTTGGGGTGGATTTTGGGGTTTTTGGGGTGGATTTTGGGGTTTTTTGGGGTCCCGGGGTGGATTTTTGGGGTCCCAATGTGATTTTGGGGTCCCCCAGGTGCACCCCGCGGGCCCCAGGGCGTGGCTGTTTTTGGGGGTTTTGGGGTGGATTTTGGGGTTTTTGGGGTGGATTTTGGGGTTTTTTGGGGTTCCCAAGCCGATTTTTGGGGTCCCAATGTGATTTTGGGGTTCCCAGGTGCACCCCGCGGGCCCCAGGGCGTGGCTGTTTTTGGGGGGGTTTTGGGGGTGATTTGGGGGTTTTTGGGGTTTTTGGGGTGGATTTTGGGTTTTTTGGGGTGGATTTTGGGGTTTTTGGGGGTCCCCAAGCCGATTTTTGGGGTCCCAATGTGATTTTTGGGGTCCCAATGTGATTTTGGGGTTCCCAGGTGCACCCCGCGGGCCCCAGGGCGTGGCTGTTTTTGGGGGGCGCCGTTGGGCTCTGCGAGGCCGCCGGACTCGACCCCTCCCTGGGGCTGGTGGGGGCCCTGACCCGGGGGCTGCCCCACAGGTAAGGGGGACCCCAAAAACGGGGAGGGGGGACCCCCAAAAACGGGGGAGGCCCCAAAACCGGGGGGACCCCAAAAACGGGAAGGGGGGACCCCAAACCTGGGGGGGGACCCAAAACCGGGGGGTGGGACCCCAAAACCTGGGGGGGGGACCCAAAACTGGCGGGGCCCAAAACCTGGGGGGGACCCCAAAACCTGGGGGCGGGAGGGTCCCCAAAACCGGGAAGGTCCCCAAAATTCCTCAGATTATTGGGGAAGGGGGAAAAGGGGAGAACCCCAAAAATGGGGGGGGGTTTCAGGTGGGGTTTGGGGTTCCTGGGTGGATTTTTGGTGGTCCCGGGTGGGATTTTGGGGTCCTGGGCTGGATTTTGGGGGGTTTTGAGGATGCTGAGGTGGATTTTTGAGGTTTTGGGGGATCCCTGGTTACATTTTTGGGGTCCCTGGTTCCATTTTTGGGGTCCCCGTGTCCATTTTTGGGCTCCCTGGATCCATTTTTGGGCTCCCCATTTCCATTTTTGGGCTCCCTGGATCCATTTTTGGGCTCCCTGGATCCATTTTTGGGGTCCCTGGTTCCATTTTTGGGCTCCCCGTGTCCATTTTGGGGTCCCTGGATCCATTTTTGGGGTCCCTGGTTCCATTTTTGGGCTCCCCATGTCCCTTTCCTGCAGCCCCCTGGTACCGGTGTCCATTTTTGGGTCCCTGGTTCCATTTTTGGGGTCCCTGGTTCCATTTTTTGGGATCCCTGGTTACATTTTTGGGGTCCCTGGTTCCATTTTTGGGCTCCCCGGTTCCATTTTTGGGGTCCCTGGTTCCATTTTTGGGCTCCCTGGATCCATTTTGGGCTCCCCATGTCCCTTTTTGCAGCCCCCTGGTCCCTGGGTCCATTTTTGGTGTCCCCATTTCCATTTTTGGGCTCCCTGGATCCATTTTTGGGCTCCCCATGTCCCTTTTTGCAGCCCCCTGGTGCCGGTGTCCATTTTTGGGCTCCCATGTCCATTTTGGGGTCCCCATGTCCATTTTTGGGCTCCCTGGTTCCATTTTTGGGCTCCCTGGATCCATTTTGGGCTCCCCATGTCCATTTTAGGCTCCCCATGTCCCTTTTTGCAGCCCCCTGGTGCCGGTGTCCATTTTGGGGTCCCTGGATCCATTTTTGGGCTCCCTGGATCCATTTTCGGGGTCCCCATGTCCCTTTTTTCAGCCCCCTGGTCCCGGTGTCCATTTTTGGTGTCCCCATGTCCATTTTTGGGGTCCCTGTTTCCATTTTCGGGGTCCCCCATGTCCCTTTTTTCAGCCCCCTGGTCCCGGTGTCCATTTTTGGTGTCCCCATGTCCATTTTTGGGGTCCCTGTTTCCATTTTAGGCTCCCCATGTCCCTTTTTGCAGCCCCCTGGTCCCGGTGTCTCTGCGGGCGCCCCTGGCCCTGCTCCTCTTCTCCTCGGGGCTGTGGCTGCTGCTGGGGCTGATGCTGCGCTTGGGGCTGCGCCTGCTCCTGGGGGGCACCGGGGGGGCCCTGGCCGGGCCCGGACCCCCCCCGAGGCTCTGGATGGTACGGGGGGGGATTGGGGGGGAATTGGGGGGGATTTGGGGGAATTTGGGGGGGATTTGGGGGCTCCTGGGGGGCACCGGGGGGGCCCTGGCCGGGCCCGGACCCCCCCCACGCCTCTGGATGGTACTGGGGGGTCCCAGGGGGGGATTTGAGGGTCCTGGGGGGGATTTGGGGGGTCCTGGGGGGATTTGGGGGCTCCTGGGGGGCACCGGGGGGGCCCTGGCCGGGCCCGGACCCCCCCCGAGGCTCTGGATGGTACAGGGGGGGATTTGGGGGGGATTTGGGGGGGCCTGGGAGGGATTTGGGGGGTCCTGGGAGGGATTTGGGGGGTGCTGAGGGGTGCTGGGGGGTGCTGGGGGGGATTTGGGGGGAGTTTGGGGGGGATCTGGGGGATCCTGGGGGTCCCAGGGGGGATTTGGGGTGAATTTGGGGGGATTTGGGGGCTCCTGGGGGGATTTGGGGAGGATTTGGGGGGGTTTGGGGTGGATTTGGGGGGAGTTTGGGGATCCTGGGAGGGATTTGGGGGGGATTTGGGGAATTAGGAGGGATTTGGGGGGGATCTGGGGGGATTTGGGGGGGATCTGGGGGGTCCTGGTGGGAGTTTGGGGTGAATTTGAGGGGATTTGGGGGCTCCTGGGGGGCACCGGGGGGCGCCCTGGGCGGGCCCAGACCCCCCCCACGCCTCTGGATGGTATGGGGGTCCCAGGGGGGGATTTGGGGGGTCCTGGGGGGGATTTGGGGTGGATTTGGGGGGATTTGGGGGGGATCTGGGGGGATTTGGGGGGGATTTGGGGGGGATCTGGGGGATCCTGGGGGTCCCAGGGGGGATTTGGGGGGATTTTGAGGAGATTTGGGGGCTCCTGGGGGGCACCGGGGGTGCCCTGGCCGGGCCCGGACCCCCCCCACGGCTCTGGATGGTATGGGGGGGGGAGTTTGGGGGGGATTTGGGGGGTTTGGGGGGAGTTTGGGGGGATTTGGGGGGTCCTGGGGGTCCCAGGGGGGATTTGGGGGGGATCTGGGGGGTCCTGGGGGGAGTTTGGGCTGATTTTGGGCAGTTTTGGGGCAGTGTTTGGGGTGTCTGTGGTGTTATTTCGGGGCAGTTTTTGGGTTATTTTCCGTACCCCAGGCCCTGGTCCGGATGTTCTCTGGGAGGTGTTTTTGGGTTAATTTTGGGTTAATTTTGGGTTAATTTTGGGGCAGTTTTTGGGCAGTTTTTGGGGCAGTTTTTGGGGTGTCTGTGATGTTATTTTTGGGTTATTTTAGGGTTATTTTAGGGTTATTTTTGGGTTATTTTCCCGTTAATTTGGGTTATTTTCCGTCTCCCAGGCCCTGGTCCGGATGTTCTCTGGGAGGTGTTTTTGGGTTAATTTTGGGGCAGTTTTTGGGGCAGTTTTGGGGGTGTTTTTGGGTTAATTTCAGGGCAGTTTTTGGGTTATTTTAGGGTTATTTTTGGGTTATTTTCCCGTTAATTTTGGGTTATTTCGGTGTCTCCCAGGCCCTGGTCCGGATGTTCCCTGGGAGGCGTTTTTGGGTTAATTTTGGGGCAGTTTTTGGGGCAGTTTTGGGGGTGTTTTTGGGTTAATTTCAGGGCAGTTTTTGGGTTAATTTTGGGTCAGTTTTTGGGTTATTTTCCCGTTAATTTGGGTTATTTCGGTGTCTCCAGGCCCTGGTCCGGATGTTCTCTGGGAGGTGTTTTTGGGTTAATTTTGGGTTAATTTTGGGGCAGTTTTTGGGGCATTTTTTGGGCTGATTTTGGGTTAATTTCAGGGCAGTTTTTGGGTTATTTTGGGGTTATTTTAGGGTTATTTTGGGGTTAATTTTGGGTTATTTCGGTGTCTCCCAGGCCCTGGTCCGGATGTTCTCTGGGAG
>NC_135302.1:1412337-1444263 GCF_051311805.1 Agelaius phoeniceus | reverse complement strand
TCCAGCCTGCAACGGTAATTAGCGCTAATTCGTTTTAGGAGCTCAAACTCCAATTTTGGACGACTTAAATCCCCAATTTTAGGAGGTCAAACCCCAGTTTTGGGGGCTCAACCCCTAATTTTAGTAGGGATTAAATCCCAGTTTAGGAGGGGTTAAACCCAATTTTGACGTGCACACCCCAATTTGGGTGGCTCACGCCTTTTACTGAGGGTTAAATAAATAATTAATGCATTAATTAATTAATTAAGGACTTAATTCAGAGAGAAAGGATATTCAAGGCAGCGCTAATGAATGCACAAAAGGATGGAATCAATTAATTAGCGCTAATGAACGAGTGACTCACCCTCCTGCCCCGCCCCTCAGGGGGTGCTCTCAGGGGGTGGGGCTCCGCTCCTGAGGCTCTGGGGGTTTTTTTGGGGCTGGGGCTCGGTGCAGCCCCTTCCTCATGTCCTGCAGAGGGTCCAGCACCGCTTTGCGCCCCCCTGCACCTCCGGACCCCTCCCCGGCTTTTCTGGGCGGCTGCAGGTACCTGGGTGGCAGGTCTGGGCCTCGGCCGCGCTCTGGCCCAGGTAGGTCAGACCCCCAGGGCTCGTTCCGGCGTTCCTGGGGGGAAAAATTGGGGAGGGGATTCGGGGTGAGACCCCCCCCCCCCCTCTTCCGGTGAAAATCACCCCTGGTTTTTATCAAATTCCCCTTTTTTCCACACAAATTTCCTTTTTTTCTACACAAATGCCGCCATTTTCTGCTCCCCCCCCCCACTTCAATCTCCTGCCGCTCCTGAGGGGAAAATTGGGGAGGGGATTCAGTTCCCCCCGGGTGCAAATCCCCCTGGGTTTTCCTCAAATTACCACTTTTTACACCCAAATTACCACTTTTACACCCAAATTTCCCCATTTTTCATCCAAATGCCGCCCTTTTCCCACACAAACGCCGCCATTTCTGCCCCCACCCCTCCAATCTCAGCTGCTCCTGAGGGGAAAATTGGGGAGGAGGATTCGTCTGACTCCCCCCAATGCCATATTTATTCCCAAATCTCCCTTTCCCACCCAAATTCTTCTTTTTTATACCAAATTCACCTTTTCCAACACAAATGCCGCCATTTTCAACCCCCACCCTCCAATCTCCTGCAATCCTGAGGGGAAAATTGGGGAGGGGATTTAGTTCCCCCTGGATGAAATCCCCCGGGTTTCTTCAAATTCCTGCTTTTTACACCCAAAATCTTCCCGTTTCCCAAACAAATTTTGCCATTTCCCCACACAAAATCCCGCCATTTTCAACCCCTCCAATCTCATCTGCTCCCACCACTCCTGAGGGAAAAAATTGGGGAGGGGGATTCAGATGACACCCCCAATACCAAAAATCCCCACCCCTTTTCCCAAAATCCCCTGATTTCACCCTAAAATCCCTTTTTCACTTCAAACCACCCCATTTTTCTCCTTCACCTCCTCGTGAGGGTGGAAACTCCACCTGTGACCCCCACACACACTTTTTCCCTTAAATCCCTATTTCACACGTCTCCTCCCTCACCTGAGGGAATATTTTGAGGAGGGGTCCCCCCCAAATCCCCCCTCACCTGTTCCCGCCTTTTTTCCGCCTCGTGCTCGCGGTTCGGGGCCTCCTCGGGGGGCTGGGAACAGCACGGGGGGTGCCGAGGGGGAGGGGCTGCGACCCCCGACCCGCGCCCGCTTCCGCAGGAGCTCGGTGCGCACCTGGGGGAGGGCAAAGGGGGGTCAGGGACCCCCAAAATTCCTCCCCACCCCAAATTCCCCCCGCCAATATCCCCCTCCCACACAGATTTTTCACCTCCCCCCCACCTTTGTACTCCCCAAATCTGACCCCACAAACTTTTTTAAAACTCCCCCCCATTTATTTTGCCATCCCCAAATTCTTTTACGCCCCCGAATTTATTTTGTCCCCCCCCAAAAAAACTTTTTTAGCCCAGTCGATCCCCCCCCAGTAAACAGAAATGGTTCACGCCAATCACGCTAAGCCACGCCCCTCATTTATAATATATTCAAAGCCCCTCATTCTGATTAGCTGGCAGCCATCCAGCCCCGCCCCCTTTCCCCTCCCTACCCCCCCCTTCCCTCAGCACTCGCCTCCTGCTCCGCTCGCAGCGCGCGCGCGTCCGTTTCCTCCGCTCCACCTCTGCCGCCGCCTCGTCCCGCCGCACCCGCGCCACATTGTCCTTGTTCCGCACATGCCACGACTTCTTCGGAAGGATGTTCATGGCGGCGGGCGGCGGCGGCGCCGGGAGCGAGACCAGGCCGCGGCTCTGAGGCAACGGGCTGCACCGCCTTCTCTGCTGCCCTCTTCGTTCTGATTGGTCGAGCTCCTGTCACTCGCCCTTATCGCGTTCTGATTCGCTCAGCCACTTAGCTCCGCCCCTTGTCGCTCTCTGATTTGCCGAGAGCGGTACTTTCGCCTTCTTCCCGCCTTTGATTGGCTCACCCGTCTTCCTTAAGGGGCCCGGTCCCGGAAGTGAGGGTTTCCCGCCTTCTCCCTTTGTGGAGCGCCGCCATTTTGAACCGTGAGGGGAGGCGGGGGTATCCGTGAAACCTCCCGCAAAAAAACCCCAAATCCCTTCGTGACCGCCCAAAATAAACCTTAAACCTCTTTGAGAACCCTCAAATCTACTTGGGAACTCCTGGCCTGAGTTCTTTCCACATTTCAAGATTCGCCCCCAGATTTGCCTCATTTCCCTCAAAGATTCACCTTAGGGCCTCAGGGGTCCTCAGGATCAGGTCAGTTCAGAGGGATTTGAATCAATTTTTGGTGTTCAGCTCCATTTTAGATGTATTTTATTAAATCTCAGGCTTCGGGGCCACTTTTGAGGTAGTTTTGGTCAGGTTTTGTCAGTTTTGGGGTCCTCACACACATTAAACACACCGGGGACGTCACTCAAAGCTTTTATTGGTCTCCACTTTGGGGGGCCCCTTCAAAAAAACAGAACCCCCCACTCCCACCCCCCTAAAAACCCCCCTGGGGGGTGCCCGCAGCCCCCAACACCCCAAAAATCCTCCCCAGGCCCCCCTTTCTGGGTATTGGGGTTCAGGGGAGTGGGAGGTCCCCCCTAAATTCTCATTTTTGGGGTCCCTCCTTTTCCTCACCTGGGGTCCCCCTGATCTGGGGCTGTCGGAGCTCCCCAGTTTTGGATTTTGGGGTTCAGGGCGTTTCCCCCCCCCGCCCCATTTTCCACTGGGGTTTTTCTACCCCTGACCTGAGTTGGGGTGCTTCATCCTCATCCTCACCCCAAAGTTTGGGGTCCCCCGAGTTGTGGTTATTGGGGTTCATCCCCACCCCAACCCTCGGGGTCCCTCCTCTTCCTCAGCTCCTGGGATTTGGGGGCTGGGGGCTCCTCCCTGGCCTCTGTTTTGGGGTTCAGGGGGTCCCACCCCTCATGAATTTTAGGATTTAGGAGATCTCCACCTCATGAATTTGAGGATTCATGGGATCCCCACGTCATGAATCTTGGGGTTTACAAGATCTTCTCCCTTCTGAATTTTAGGATTCAGGGGGTCCCATCCCTCATCAATTTAGGATTTAGGGGATTTCCCCCCTGATTTTTAAGATTTAAGAGCTCTCCCCCCTCATGAACTTTGGGCTTCAGAGGGTCCCATTCCTCGTCAATTTTAGGATTTAGGGGATTTTTGCCCTGAATTTTGGGGTTCAGGGGATCCCATCCCTCGTCAATTTTAGGATTTAGGGGCTCTCCCCCCTCATGAATTTTAGATTTCCGGTATCTGCCCCCTCCCCCTCACAGCGCTCCCTCCTCCTCCTCACCTGCGCGTCTCCTGCCCCCCCCTCTCCCTCACGCTCTTCCCGCCCTTTTTCCCCTCCCCTCTTCCCGCCCTTTTCCCCGCCCCTTTTCCCGCCCTTTTCCCGCCCCCGCCGCCGTCGCCGTGAGGAGGATGAGGAGCGGCACAAGATGGAGGCAGAAATGCACCGAGGCCCAGAAACGCAGCGTGGCCGCCGCTTCTCTCAACACGAATCCCATGCTCAGGTACTCGAACGCTCTCATTTTGAGGAACCATTGAGCTCCCCTCAGCGCCGAGCCCTTCCAGCCCCCCAAATTCTCCAGGGGGACCCGAAATATCCCAACAGGGCCCCCTCAGCCGCCGCCTCGGCCGCCAGCCACAGGGGCACGGTGAGGAAGGACAGGTACTGCCCCCCGTGCAGCCCGTGCCAGTAGGCTGAGGCCAGCATGGTCCAGGCGTTCCTGGGTTTGGGGAGCAAAATGCAAAAATGGGGTTAGGGAGGGGTGGGAAGGGTGGAAAGGTTCCTTTGGAGGGGTTAAAATTGAGGTTGGAGGCACTGGGATGGGGTTTATGTGATGGCAAATGCAGCGCAAGCGCCTCAAAATTCAGTTTGTGACTCTCAAAGTTCAGCCTAAGCACCCAAAATTGAATTTACACGCCTCAAAATTCAATCTACCCTCAGTAAAACTCAGCTCCCAGTGCCCTCCCAGTGCCTCCCAGTGCCCTCCCAGTGCCTCCCAGTGCTCCCAGTACCTGAGCATGGGGTGGTTTCGGGGTCCCCGGCGGTGCACGTAGGCCGCCAGCCACCATTGCACCGTCTGTCCCAGTGCTCCCAGTCCCTCCCAGTGCCCTCCCAAGTGCTCCCAGTGCTCCCAGTACCTGAGCATGGGGTGGTTTCGGGGTCCCCGGCGGTGCACGTACGCCGCCAGCCACCATTGCACCGTCATGTTCCAGCGCCTGAGGCCGCCCCGGAACCTCCGGCCCACCTCGGTGCCCAGGGGTCCACGGTGCGGATGGACTCGAAATCCCATTGGTCAGCGGGGACATCGGCACACCTGGGACAGGTGAGACACACAGGTGACACATGGGGACACTCAGGGACACTCAGGTGACACTCAGGGACCCCCCAGTCCCTTCCCCATGGTGCACATGGACTCGAAATCCCATTGGTCAGTGGGAACATCAGCACACCTGGGACAGGTGAAAACACCCGGGGACACCCAGGGACACTCAGGTGACTCTCAGGGACCCCCCACTCTATGCCCCAATGTCTCTGTACCCCAATGGTGTCCCCAACGGTGTCACTCACATTTTGGGTCTCTCCCATGACACCATGGGTCCCTGTCCCGGTTTGGCCCGGGCCGTTTTGGGGTACACCCCCAGCCCCACAGCCCCACAGATGTCCCTGTACCCCAATGGTGTCACTGTCCCCAGTGATGTCACTCACGTTTTGGGTCTCTCCCAGCTCACTGTAGGTCCCTGTCCCGGTTTGGCCCGGGCAGTTTTGGGGTACGCCCCCAGCCCCACAGGTATCAATGTCCCCAATGGTGTCCCCAGTGGTGTCACTCACATTTTGGGTCGCTCCCATGGCACCGTGGGTCCCTGTCCGGGTTTGGCCCGGGCGGTTTTGGGGTACGCCCCCAGCCCCAGTGTCCCCAATGGTGTCCCCAGTGCTGCCACTCACGTTTTGGGTCTCTCCCATGGCACTGTGGGTCCCTGTCCTGGTTTGACCCTGGTAGTTTTGGGGTACACCCCCAGCCCCAGTGTCCCCAGTGGTGTCCCCAGTGCTGTCACTCACGTTTTGGGTCTCTCCCATGGCACCGTGGGTCCCTGTCCAGGTTTGGCCCAGGCAGTTTTGGGGTACGCCCCCAGCCCAGTGTCCCCAATGATGTCCCCAATGGTGTCCCCAGTGCTGTCACTCACGTTTTGGGTCTCTCCCATGGCACTGTAGGTCCCTGTCTGGGTTTGGCCCTGGCAGTTTTGGGGTACGCCCACAGCCCCAATGTCCCCAATGGTGTCCCCAGTGCTGTCACTCACGTTTTGGGCCTCTCCCAGCTGACCGTGGGTCCCTGTCCCGGTTTGGCCCGGGCGGTTTTGGGGTACGCCCCCAGCCCCGCGGCCACGCAGCCGCCCTCGGCGCAGAGCAGCCCACGTAGAGGCGCAGGCGCAAGTGCCAGGAACACGGGCACCATCTGTGCAGCCGGGCGCCCCAGGGCCGGGCGTCGAAGCTGGGCTCCAGCACGGCCCTGGCCGGCCAGGCCCGACCCACCAGGACCCCCAGGAGCCCCAGGGCGGGCGCCCAGCGCACGTGGGACAGCAGCCGGCGCAGGGCGGGGGGCCCGGGGGGACCCCACACCCAGTCCAGGTACGTGCCCAGGCGGTAGAAGGGACCTGCGGGGAGAGGGGACACGGGTGGGACACGGGTGACACACAGGGGACACACGGGTGATGCTCTGGAAAGCCCAAATCCATGGAGAAGGGAGGTGAATTTGGGTACACGGTGCCAAAATTTCTCTCTGGGATCCTCCAAAATCCTCACTGGGACCTCCCGAAAATTCCCTCAGAATCCTCTGTGGGACCCCCCCAAAATTCCCTCAGAATCCTCTGTGGGACCTCACAAAATTCCCCTCCGAAACTCTCTGGGAAACCTCAAAATTCATTCTGGGACTGTCCCCAAAATCACCTCCAAAATCCCCTCTGGGAACCCCCAATGTCCCCACAAAACTCTCTCTGGGACCCCCCCAAAATCCCCCCCAAATTGTCTCTGGGAAGCCCCTAAATCCCCCCAAAATTCATTCTGGGACCCTCCAAAATCCCCCCCCCAAAATTCTCTCTAGGACCCCCCAAAGTTTCCCCAAAATCCCCTCTAGGACTTCCCCAAAATTCCCTCTGGGATCCCCCAAAATCCCCTCAGCCCCCCCAAACCCCACCCAGGTGTGCCTTGGCCCCGCCCCTTTAGGCCCCGCCCCCACCTGTCAGCAGCCCCAGGTAGCAGTAGCTGTAGCACAGGATGTCAATCAAACTCGGCGCGCGCCTCAGCGAGCCAATCAGCAGCCGCGTCTCCTCTGACGTCACCCCCTTGAGCTCCGCCTCCCGCAGCTCCTGGGTGTCACTGGCCAGGCTGGCCATCTGGGGGCGGGGCCACAGTCAGGCCACGCCTGTTTTTCCATATATGGGCATGGTGCGGCACAAGCCACGCCCCCCTGGGACAGTCAGCGCCACCTGCTGGCTCAGCAGCGTTCAAACGATTGCCACCCAAAATCACCCCCAAATCACCTTTGAACCCCCAAAATCACCTCTGAACCCCCCAAAATCCCCCAAAAATTACCCCTAACCCCCCTAAAATCACCTCTGAACCCCCCAAAAGCCCCCCTGCGAACCCTTAAAATACCCCAGACACGCCCAAAATCCCCCAGGACCCCCCAAATCCCCCCAAAACTCCCCCATAACTCCCCAAACCCTCCCCAAATATCCCAGGAGCCCCCCAAATCCTCCCATAACTCCCCAAACCCTCCCCAAATCCCCCCCAAACCCCTTCAGGACCCCCCAAAACTCTCTCAAATCTCTCCAAATTTTCCCCCAAACCCCCCTAGAATCCCCAAAAACTCCTCCATATCTCCCCAAACCATCCCCAAATCCCCTCCAAACCCCTCCAGGACCCCCCAAACCCCTTCAGATCCCCCCAAAACCTCCCCAAATCCCCCCCAAATTCCCTTCAGGACCCCCCAAAACCCCCCCAAAACCTCCCCCAAATCCCCCCCAGATCCCTCCAGGACCCCCCAAATCCTCCTCAAACCCCTCCAGGACCCCCCAAACCCCCCCAGGACCCCCCCCCAAATCCCCCCAGGAACCCCCCAAACCCCCCCAGATCCCCCCAAACCCCCCAGGACCCCCCCAAATCCCCCCCAATCCCCCCCAAAATCCCCCATGTTACCTTGAGGGTGACGAGCAGCTGCAGGGCGTTGGCGTAGGGGGGGGGCTCGGGCAGCCCCCAGAGCTGGGGGGTGCGGAAGAACAGGAGGTACCCGAACACCCAGAGCAGGGCAGCGCCCCCAGAGCGCCTGGGGGGGACCCCGGTAAATGGGGGGCACCCCAAGAACCCCCCCGGGGCCTTGAAACCCCTCCCCAAATATCCCCGGGGGGCAGAATTTGGGGGGGCCTGAAATGTCTTTAATTTGGGGGGGCCTGAAATGTCTTTAATTTGGGGGGGCCTGAAATGTCTTTAATTTGGGGGGGTCTTAAAATGTCCCTGAGCCCCCCCCAAAGAGAATCTGGGGGGGCCTAAAATGTCCCTGAACCCCCAAAATTTCCCCTCCCCTCACAAAGAATTTGGGGGTCCCAAAATGTCTTTGACACCCTGAATTTGGGGGGTCCTAAAATGTCCCTGATTCCCCTTCAAAGAGAATTTGGGGGGTCCCAAAATGTTTTTGACACCCTAAATTTGGGGGGTCCTAAAATGTCCCTGACCCCCCCCTCAAAGAGAATTTGGGGGGTCCCAAAATGTCCCTGACCCCCGAATTTGGGGTGTCCCAAAATGTCCCTGAACCCCGAATTTGGGGGGTCCCAAAATGTCCCTGAACCCCGAATTTGGGGGGTCCCAAAATGTCCTTGACCCCCACCTCAAAGAGAATTTGGGGAGTCCTAAAATGTCCCTGATCCCCCCCCAAAGAGAATTTGGGGGGTCCCAAAATGTCCTTGACCCCCCCCCCCCCCCAAAGAGAATTTGGGGGGTCCCAAAATGTCTTTGACACCCTAAATTTGGGGGGGTCCCAAAATGTCTTTGACACCCTAAATTTGGGGGGTCCTAAAATGTCTCTGATTCCCCTTCAAAGAGAATTTGGGGATCCCAAAATGTCCCTGACCCCCCCCTCAAAGAGAATTTGGGGGGTCCTAAAATGTCTCTGAGCCCCCCAAATTTGGGAGGTCCCAGAATGTCTCTGATTCCCCCTCAAAGAGAATTTGGGGTGTCCTAAAATGTTTTTGACACCCTAAATTTTGGGGGTCCTAAGATGTCCCTGACTCCCCCCTCAAAGAGAATTTGGGGGGTCCCAAAATGTCCTTGACCCCCCCCCCAAAGAGAATTTGGGGTGTCCTAAAATGTCTTTGACACCCTAAATTTGGGGGGTCCTAAAATGTCTTTGACCCCCACCTCAAAGAGAATTTGGGGGGTCCCAAAATGTCCCTGAACCCCCAAAATTTCCCCCTCCCCTCACAAAGAATTTTTGGGGTCCCAAAATGTCTGATTCCCCTTCAAAGAGAATTTGGGGGATCCCAAAATGTCTCTGGGCCCCCCGAATTTGGGGTGTCCTAAAATGTCTTTGACACCCTAAATTTGGGGGATCCTGGAACCATTTAAGGGATCCTGGAACTGTTCTGGGGGGTCCCTGACCCATTTTGGAGGCTCCCGGGTGCATTTTGGGGGGATTTTGGAGGTCCCAGAACCCTGGGTTGGGGTCCCAGGTGAATTTTGGGGGGTCCTGAAGCCATCTGGGGGGTTCCTGACTCATCTGGGGGGTCCCTGACCCATTTTTGGGCGCCCCAATTCCATTTTGGGGGCTCCCAGACCCATTTTTGGGCACCCCAATCCCATTTTTGGGGTCCCAGCTCCATTTTTGGGGTCCCCCAGGTCAATTTTGGGGGTGTCCCGAGTGTTTCCTCCCCTCCCCCACGAGTTTTGGGGCTCATTACAACACCCGAGCTCGTTATTGCTTAATTAGGATGAGGGTAACGAGCTGGGGGGGGGAGGGGGCAAATTCCCTGTGAGGGCGGGGGGGGGGGCAGAGACATTTTGGGACCCCCCAAAATGCACATGGGACCCCCAGAGGCTTTAGGACCCCCCAGGTGTCCCAAGGGCACCCCCAGAGGCTTTAGGCCCCCCCCAGGTGTGGCAGGGACCCCCCCCAGAATGGGTCAGGGCCCCCCCAGAGGCTTTAGGACCCCCCAGGTGTGGCAGGGACTCCCACAAAATGCACCTGGGACCCCCCAGAATAGATCAGGGTCCCCCCCCAGCAGGTTCAGGCCCCCCCATGTATCCCAGGCCCCCCCCTCCAGCTGTCCCAGGGACCCCCCCCAGAATGGGTCAGGGCCCCCCCAGGTATCCCAGGGACCCCCAGGTATCCCAGGCCCCCCCATGTGTCCCGGCCCCCCCCCTCCAGGTGTCCCAGGGACCCCCCCCAGAATGGGTCAGGGGCCCCCCCAGGTATCCCAGGGCCCCCCCAGGTGTGGCAGGGCCCCCCAGGTGTCTCAGGCCCCCCCAGGTGTCCCAATGCCCCCGCAGGTGTGGCAGGGCCCCCCAGGTGTCTCAAGCCCCCCCAGAATGGATCAGGGGACCCCCCCCCAGAGGCTTTAGGACCCCCCCAGGTATCCCAGGCCCCCCCTCCAGGTGTCCCAGGCCTCCCCAGGTGTCTCAGGGTCCCCCCAGGTATCCCAGAGCCCCCCCATTTATCCCATTGCCCCTGTCTGACCTGGGCAGGCAGCCGAGGATGGCCCAGGTGTCCCAGTGCCCCCCCAGGTGTCCCATTGCCCCCCCAGGTGTCCCAGCCCCCCCCATGTGTCCCATTGCCCCCCCTGACCTGGGCAGGCAGCCGAGGATGGCCCAGGTGTCCCAGCCCCCCCAGGTGTCTCAGAGCCCCCCCAGGTGCCCAGCCCCCCCCAGGTGTCTCAGGCCCCCCCAGGTGTCTCAGGTCCCCCTGTCTGACCTGGGCAGGCAGCCGAGGATGGCCCAGGTGTCCCAGCCCCCCCATGTATCCCATTGCCCCCGTCTGACCTGGGCAGGCAGCCGAGGATGGCCCAGGTGCCCAGCACGGTGCCCAGCCCCCCCCCCAGGTATCCCAGAGCCCCCCCATGTATCCCAGTGCCCCCCCTGACCTGGGCAGGCAGCCGAGGATGGCCCAGGTGTCCCAGCCCCCCCAGGTATCCCAGGGTCCCCCCCCATTTATCCCAGCCCCCCCAGGTGTCTCAGGCCCCCCCAGAGGCTTTAGGCCCCCCCATTTATCCCATTGCCCCCCCTGACCTGGGCAGGCAGCCGAGGATGGCCCAGGTGCCCAGCACGGTGCCCAGCGAGTGCAGCAGGTGGGGGCCGCAGGTGAGCAGCGCCAGCCCCGCCCCCACCGCAGCCCCCCCGAACTGGCGCCAGCGCGGGCCTGGGGGGGCAGGGGGGGGTCAGGGGGGGGACACCCCCAAATGGACCAGAAATACAACAGAAATACCCCAAAATGCACCAAAACACACCAGAAACACACCAGAAATACCCCAAAATGCACCAAAACACACCAGAAATACACCAGAAATACCCCAAAATGGACCAGAAACACACCAGAAATACCCCAAAATGCACCAAAAATACACCAAAATACACCAGAAATACAGCAAAATACACCAAAATACAGCAAAAGTGCACCAGAAATACAGCAAAATACAGCAAAAATGCACCAAAAATACCCCAAAAATACACCAAAATCCCTTCAAAACACCCCAAAATGCACCAGAAATACACCAAAATATACCAAAAATACACCAAAATGCACCAAAATCCCTTCAAAACACCCCAAAAATACACCAAAACCACCCCAAAAATACACCAAAACACCCCCAAAATGCACCAAAAATACACCAAAACCCCCAAAATACACCAGAAATACACCAAAAATACACCAGAAATACACCAAAAATACCCCAAAACCCCTTCAAAACACCCCAAAATGCACCAGAGATACACCAAAAATACAGTAAAAATACCCCAAAACCCCTTCAAAGCACCCCAAAATACACCAAAAATACACCAAAAATAAAACACACCAAAATGCACCAAAAAACCCTAAAACCCCTTCAGAACACCCCAAAATACACCAAAAATACACCAAAACACCTCCAAAATACACTAAAAATACACCAAAATCGCTTCAAAATACCCCCAAAATACCCCAAAATACATCAAAAAAACCCTCAAAACTACCCAAAATACCCTAAAACCCCTTCATCAAAACACCCCTAAAATACACCAAAAATACACCAAAACACCCCAAAAAAACCCTCAAAACAACCCAACATACACCAAAACCCCTTCAAAACACCACAAAAATACACCAAAAACCCACAAAACCCAACAGCGCACCAAAAATACACCAAAACACCCCCAAAATTCACCAAAATACCCCAGAACCTCTTCAAAACAGCCCAAAAATGCACCAAAATATCCCCAAAATACACCAAAAAATGCTCTAAAAACCCACAAAACACCCCCAAAATACCCAAAATCCCTCAAAACACCCTAAAAAAGTAACAAAAGCCCTTCAAAGTGCCCCAAAATACACCAAAAACCCCTCAAAACGCCCCAAAACACCCCAAAAATGCACCAGCACCCCCCCTTCCCCACCACTGCCCACATCCGCACCCAAATCTTCGTGAGGGGCCCTAAAACACCCAAAAAAGCACCAAAACCACCCAAAATGTCCTCAGAGATCCCCAAAAAATCCTAAACAAAATTTAAAAACTCTTTTCAGTGCTCTCATGACCCCTCCCAAAGCCTCTCAAATCCCCCAAAATTCCCCAAACCTGCTCGGATCCCCCCCAAATCCTCCCCAAACCTCCCTTAAACTTCCCCAAATGCACCCAAACCGCCCCAAAATTCTCTGAATTCACACAAAACTCGGCTGGGATCCCCCAAACCCAACTGGGAGCCCCCAAAAAATCAACCAAAAACCCCCAGACCCTTCCAGGATCCCCCTGGAACCTCTCCGGGACCCCCCAAATCCCTCAGGACCCCCCAAAACCCCTCAAGATTCCCCAAAATCTCCTCAGAACCCCCCAAAACCCCACCAAATTCCCTCAAGACCCACAAAAATCCCTCAGAACCCTTCAGAACCCCCCAAAATCTCTCAAGATTCCCCTCAAAACCCCTCAGGACTCCCCAAACCCCTCAGAACCCCACAAATCTCCTCAGGACCCCCCAAAATCTGTAAGTATCCCCCGAAACCCGTCAGAACTCCCCAAAATCCTTCAGGATTCCTCAAAAACCCCTCAGAATCCCCCAAAAACCTCTCGGAACCCCCCAAAACCCCTCAAGACTCCCCTTAGAACCCGCCCAAACCCCTCAGGACCCCTTCAACCCCTCACGATTCCCCCCAAATTCCCTCAGAACCCCCCAAAATCCCTCAGGACCGCTTCAACCCCTCACGATTCCCCCCAAATTCCCTCAGAACCCCCCAAAATCCCTCAAGATTCCCCTTAGAAACCCCCCAAACCCCTCAGGACCCCTTCAACCCCTCAAGATTCCCCCCAAATTCCCTCAGAACCCCCCCAAACCCCTCAAGATTCCCCCCAAATTCCCTTAGAACCCCCCCAAAATCCCTCAGGACCCCTTCAACCCCTCACGATTCCCCCCAAATTCCCTCAGAACCCCCCCAAACCCCTCACGATTCCCCCCAAATTCCCTCAGAACCCCCCAAAATCCCTCCAGATTCCCGTCGAGAGCCGCCCCGGTCCCGCTCTCACCGCGGTCCTTGAGCACGAAGCCCACGGGGATGGAGCCCAGCAGCACGCCCAGGTACGTCAGCTCCTCTCGGTTCATGGCGGCGGCTCCGGGACCCTCCGGGGACCCCCCGGGACCCCCAAACCCTCCCGGGATCCCCCCAAAACCGCCCCGGGCCCCCCGCGAGGCCCCTGCGCGGCTCCGCGGGCTGCGAGCGGGGGCGGAGCGGGCGTGGTCTGAACAAACCCCGCCCACAGACCACAACCCACAGATTAAGCCACGCCCACAAAGTGCGCGCATTGAAGGCGTTGTTATTTCGAAACTCCGCCCACTACGGGTGGGGTCATGTTATTATAGGGGAGCCCACGTGCGGATTTGGGGGGGTGTCGAGGTTTAAAAGGGGGGCGGAGCCAATTGGGTGTGTCCTTTAGGAGGATCTGGCTCTTTAAGAGAGGGGGAGGAGCCTGTGAAGGGGTGGCTGGCCCTTTAAGGGCGGGTAGAATGCAGCGAACGGGGGCTTTTAAAAAGGGCTTGGCCCTTTAAGAGGAGTGGTCCCCACACGCGGGGGGCACGCCCTTTTAAGACTGTTTTTAAAGGGGTCTGGCCTTTTAAGGGCGGGTGAGCACCACACACGGGGTTCTAACAGGGGTCAGTCCCCTTTAACACGGTTTTTAAAGGGGTCTGGCCCTTTAAGGAGCCTGAAGGGTCCTCAGGGTGAGCTCAGGACTTTTTGGGATGGAGGTAAAACTGTGTTAAAAGCCCTTTAACGGCAGTTTGGCAACTGAAAGGGTGTTTTAAAGGAGGTCTCGCCCTTTAGGGCTGGCGGGGCCCACAATGGCGGCATTTAAAGGAGCTCTGTCCCTTTAAGCCGTTCGAGCCCTTTAAGAGCCGCTCTTAAAAGGGGCTGAGTCTCTTTCATTGCTTTTTACCAGGCGCGGTGGGGCCCACGCGGCATCGCTGCTTTAAAGCCCCCGGGACTCAGGAGGCCACTTCCGGAAGAGCGCAGGGCCTTTTCCGGGAAGGCGGGGCAAAATGGCGGCGGGGCCTGAGGGGGTCCCGGGGGTCTGCGAGGGTGGGGAGGGCTCAGAGACCCCCGGGACCCCCCCGAGCCCCCTCACGGAGCGGCCCCGCGTGCGGCGGCACCGCGGGCGGTTCCTTGTGTGGGCCCCGAAGGCGGCGCGGGCGCTGCGGGAGCGGCACCGCGTGTGGGGGGCGCTTGTCGGGAATCCCCCGCGCCGCGGCCGCGCCGGAGCGGGAGCGGCGGGGCCGCGGCTGCCGCTGCAGCTGAGTCCGGAGGAGGCGCGGGCGCTCCGGGAGAGCGGCGGAGCCACCGTGGAGCCGGTACCGGGATGGGAGAAGGGGGAATCGGGGGTGGGGGGCGCTCAGAGCCCCCCCTGAGCCGCCCCTTTCCCCCTCAGGTTGACGAGGCCGAAGCGGAGCCCGAGAAGACCCCTCCAGGTGGGGGAGGGCCGGGGGCGGGGTTGTGGGCGGGGTCAGACCCGCGCTGACCCCTCCCTTTTTCTCCTCTCCCCAGCAGAGCCGTCCCGCCCCTCCCCCCCTTCCGAGCGGCGCTTCCGCGTCTTCCGCGAGCTCTGGGGGCGGGGCCTGCACGTGACCCCCGGCGGGAAATTCGGGGGCGACTTCCTGGTGTACCCCGGTAAGGAGGGGGGGGGGCCAAGACCCCTCCCCTTTATTGCTGACCCCTCCTTCAGGGTCCCAGACCACTCCCTGTTATTCCCGTGACCCCCTGAGTATCCCCGGACCCTTCCCCTTTATTCCTGACCCCCCCTCTCGGGGGTCCCAGACCCCTCCCATTTATTCCTGTGACCCCCTAGGTACCCCCAGACCCCTCCCCTTTATTTCTGACCCCCCCTTGGTATCCCTGGCCCTCTCCCCATTATTCCTCCTGAACCTTGGGTATCTCAAATCCCCCTCCCCATTATTTCTGTCCCCCTCCAGGTATCCCTGAACACCTCCCAGGTGCTCCAGCCCTTTCCCCATTATTCTTGACCCCCCCACCAAAGCTTCCAGCCCCCTCCCCATTATTCCTCATGACCCCCAGGTATCCCAAATCCCCCTCCCCATTATTTCTGTCCCTCTCTCAAAGGTCCCAGCCCCCTCCTCATTATCCCTGACCCTCTCCAGAAGCTCCCAGCCCCCTCCCCATTATCTCTGACCCCCCCCCCCGTTTATTCCAGGCCCCCCCTCGCTGTTCCACGCAGGCGCAGTGGCGCTGTGTCCCTGCAGTTCGCAGGCGCAGCCGCTGGGGGCGCTGCTGGCGGCCGCGCGCCTGGGCACGAGCGTGCGCAAATCGCTGCTGCTCTGCTCCGCCCCGCCAGGGGGCGCCATGGCCGTCACCGCCCTCACCTGGCGCGCCGACCTCACGTGACCGTGACCACGCCCCCTCCCCGTCCTGGTCACGTGGCGGCGCACGTGAGGATTTTCCCGCGCTTTGCGGAAAATCTCGAAATCAAAAGGTTAAAAGGGTTTTTTTTAATTTATAATAAAAATAAAATCGATTTTTTGGAGTCGTTGGGTGATGTTTTACTGGCGGGTGTCAGAGTTGCGTTGTGGGGGACCAGGATGGGGAATGCTCAAAATAAAATGGGGTTTTTTAAATTTTAATAAGAAAAATAAAATCCATTTTTGGAGTAGTTTTGCTTGGGGGGGGATCAGCAAATGTGGGGGGACGAGGAAGGTGAATTGGGGGCAGAGACCCCCGAAATTTGGGGGGAAATCCTGATTTTGGGGGTCAGAGACCCCTGAATTTGGGGGTGTCCATCCTCAATTGGGAGCGGTCCCATCCCTGTTTTAGGGACTCATTCTGAGGGGATTCCAACAATTCCCACCGACATTTTGTGAGGATCTCATTCCTATTTTAGGGGTGTTTCAGTCTCATTTTTGGGGTGTTTGATCCTCATTTTTGGGGTGTTTCAGCCTCATTTTGAAAGTCTCCCATCCCCATTTTGAGAGGGATTCCTGCCCCATTTTGAGATCCCATTTCCACTTCAGCAGTTCCTACCCCCATTTCCTGCAGTCCTGATCCCAATTTTGGGTGGTTTTACCCTAATTTTGGCTGATTTCATGCCAATTTTGGGTATTTTTACCCCAATATTTTCCTCTCACACGCTGATGGTGCGGAAGGCAGCGATTCCCTCCCTGCCCGTGCACAGCAGGTGCCACTCCCATCCCAATTCCTGCTATTCCCACCCCATTTTGAGCACTCCTGACCCCAATTTTGGCTGATTTCACCCCAATTTTGGGTGTTTTCACCCCAATTTCCTGTGTTTTCACCCCAATTTTGGGTGTTTTCCCCCCAATATGTCCCTCTCAGACGCTGATGGTGCGGAAGGCAGCGATTCCCTCCCTGCCCGTGCACAGCAGCAGCCCCGGGCACTGCGGGTGCCATTCCCAGGGGTTCCCATCCCAATTTTGGATGGGAATTTGGATTTGGAATTTGGATTTGGATTTGGAATACCAATTCCTGCTATTCCCACCCCAATTTTGGGTATTTTTACACCAATTCTGGCTGGTTTCACCCCAATTTTGGGTATTTTCCCCCCAGTATGTCCCTCTCAGACGCTGATGGTGCAGAAGGCAGCGATTCCCTCCCTGCCTGTGCACAGCAGGTGCCACTCCCATCCCAATTCCTGCTACTCCCACCCTATTTTTGGGTGTTTTCACCCCAATTTCAGATGATTTCACCCCAATTTTGGGTATTTTCACCCCACATTTTTACTCTTACACGCTGATGGTGCGGAAGGCAGCGATTCCCTCCCTGCCCGTGCACAGCAGCAGCCCTGGGCACTGCGGGTGCCAGTGCAGCTCCTTCACCTCCCTCTCGCCCTGGTGCAGGAACAGCAGCTGCGGGGGCAGCTCCGAGAGCCCCTCCCCGGCCCCCTCCCCACCTTCCTGGGGGTCTCTCTCCACGCCCAGGTCCCACTGGGTCACCAGGTCGTCCTCGCCCGCGGCCGCCAGGACGCCGCTCTCGCCCGGGTGCCACTGCACCGAGGTGATGGGGCCCCGGTGCTGCTTGAAGGTGGCCACGCTCGAGGGGCTGCTCTGGGGAGGGGGAAAGTGGGCAGGGGGTGAGCGGGGACGGGGCTGGAGGGTGGTTTTGGGGGTGATAAGGGGTGGTTTTGGGGTGGTTTTGGGGTTTTTGGGGTGGTTTGCATGAGCTATGGGGAATTGTGGGGTCTGGGGGTGGTTTGAGGATTTTTAGGGGTGGTTTGGGGATCCATGAGGCAGATTTGGGGTCTGGGGGGTATTTTGGGGGGGTTTATGGGGTGCTGAGGCAGTTTGGGGGACTCTGGGGTGGTCCCTGTCTCACTTTGGGGGTCCCTGTCCCACTCTGGGTGTCCCTGTCTTACTCTGGGGGTCTCTGGGTCAGTTTGGGGCTCCCCGGGTTGGTTTGGGGTCCCTGGGTTGGTTTGGGGCTCCCCGGGTTGGTTTGGGGGTCCCTGGGTTGGTTTGGGGGTCTCTGGGTTGGTTTGGGGGGGGTCCCTGGGTTGGTTTGGGTGTCCCTGGGTTGGGTTTGGGTGTCCCTGGGTTGGTTTGGGTGTCCCTGGGTTGGTTTGGGGATCCCTGTGTTGGTTTGGGGGTCCCTGGGTTGGTTTGGGGGGGTCTCTGGGTTGGTTTGGGGGGTCTCTGTCCCCTCACCCGGATGCTCCTGAGGTCCCAGAGGCGCAGGGCGCCATCGTCGCCAACTCTGGGGGTGTCCCTGGGTTGGGTTTGGGGCTCCCTGGGTTGGGTTTGGGTGTCCCTGGGTTGGTTTGGGGGTCCCTGGGTTGGTTTGGGGGTCCCTGGGTTGGTTTGGGTGTCCCTGGGTTGGGTTTGGGGGTCCCTGGGTTGGTTTGGGGGTCTCTGGGTTGGTTTGGGTGTCCCTGGGTGTCCCAGGTCCCTCACCCGGATGCTCCTGAGGTCCCAGAGGTGCAGGGCGCCATCGTCCCCAACTCTGGGGGGGTCCCTGGGTTGGTTTGGGGGGGTCCCAGGTTGGTTTGGGGGGGGTCCCTGGGTTGGTTTGGGGGTCCCTGGGTTGGTTTGGGGGTCTCTGGGCTGGTTTGGGGGTCTCTGGGTGTCCCAGGTCCCTCACCCGGATGCTCCTGAGGTCCCAGAGGTGCAGGGCGCCATCGTCCCCAACTCTGGGGGTGTCCCTGGGTTGGTTTGGGTGTCCCTGGGTTGGGTTTGGGGGTCCCCGGGTTGGGTTTGGGTGTCTCTGGGTTGGTTTGGGGGTCTCTGTCCCCTCACCCGGATGCTCCTGAGGTCCCAGAGGCGCAGGGCGCCATCGTCGCCGCCGCTGAGCAGCGCGGCCGGGTCCCTCCTGCTCCAGGTGACCACGTTGACGTCGCCGTCGTGGGCCGAGGCCACGCTGAGCTGGCAGGCCCGGCCCGGCGGCGCCCGCACGTCCCACACGCGGAGGGAGGCGTCCGAGGAGCACGAGATGAACACCTGGGAGGGGAAAATGGCCGAGCTTGGGTGGATCTGGGGTCCGCCTGTCCCTGCTGTAGTTTGGTTTTATGCTTTGTAATAATTTCGGGTTTGTATCGCAGGATTGTTCCCAGATTTTTCCCTCCCTTTACCTGTGTGTCGCTTTCCTTTGCTGTGATCATCCCCAAATCCCCAAATCCCCGAATCCCCAGCCTGGCTCTCTGTCAGTCACCCAGCATCCCATCCCCTCGATCCAGAACTTTCCATCCAGGATGTTGAGGGATTAGCCAGAGACCAAGGGTCAACCCCCCAGGTGTTTCTCCATATGCTGACCTAAATGTCCATTTCCCAGTATCCATCCCTTAATTATTTCTTATTCTTATCAGTAAATGTTATCTACTTTAAGATTCCACCTCCTTTTAAAATGTTTTCTGCCATTTTCCCCTCAAGTTTCCCTCTATTTTCCCCTCATGTTTCCCGCCCTTTTTTCCCTCATGTTTCCCTCCATTTTCCCCTCAAGTTTCCCTCCCATTTTTCCCTCACTTTTCTCTCCATTTTCCTCTCAGGTTTTCTCTCCATTTTCCCCTCAAGTTTCCCTCCATTTTCCCCTCACGTTTTCCGCCATTTTCCCCTCACGTTTCCCTCCCGTTTTCCCCTCATGTTTTCCTCCATTTTCCCCTCACGCTTTCCTCCATTTTCCCCTCAGTTTTCCTCCATTTTCCCCTCACGTTTTCTGCCATTTTTCCCCTCACTTTTCTCTCCATTTTCCTCTCACATTTCCCTCCATTTTTCCCTCACGTTTCCCTCCCGTTTTCCCCTCACATTTTCCGCCATTTTCCCCTCACGTTTCCCTCCCATTTCCCAGTATCCATCCCTTAAATTTTCTTATCGGTCAGTAAATTTTATCTTCTTTAGGTTTCCACCTCCTTTTAAATGTAACCTTAGCACCGAGGCATGGGGTTTGTAGGGGCTCCTCAAATAAACCTTGGATTAACCCCTGCTAAAAATCAATAAACCTGGGATTAACCTCTGCTAAAAAAGGATAATCCTGGGATTAATCCCTGCTAAAAAATCGATAAACCTTGGATTAATCTTCGCTAAAAAATTATAAACCTGGGATTAACCCCTGCTAAAAATCGATAAACCTTGGATTAATCTCTGCTAAAAATCGATAAACCTGGGATCAAACTCTGCTGAAAATCGATAAACCTGGGATTAATCTCTCCTAAAAATTGATAAACCTTGGATTAATCCCTGCTAAAAATCGATAATTCTGGAATTAATCTCTGCTAAAAATCTACCTTTTCATCTTCCACCATTGTCTCAGCGTCTCCTTTGCCTCAGGAGATCAGCCTGGCTGTCCCTCTGTCCCTCTGTCCCCCAGGGATCAGCCTGCCTGTCCCTCTGTCCCTCTGTCCCTCTGTCCCCCAGGGATCAGCCTGGCTGTCCCTCTGTCCCTCTGTCCCCCAGGGATCAGCCTGGCTGTCCCTCTGTCCCTCTGTCCCCCAGGGATCAGCCTGGCTGTCCCTCTGTCCCTCTGTCCCCCAGGGATCAGCCTGGCTGTCCCTCTGTCCCTCTGTCCCCCAGGGATCAGCCTGGCTGTCCCTCTGTCCCTCTGTCCCCCAGGGATCAGCCCGCCTGTCCCTCTGTCCCTCTGTCCCCCAGGGATCAGCCTGCCTGTCCCTCTGTCCCTCAGGGATCAGCCTGGCTGTCCCTCTGTCCCTCTGTCCCCCAGGGATCAGCCTGGCTGTCTCTCTGTCCCTCTGTCCCCCAGGGATCAGCCTGGCTGTCCCTCTGTCCCTCTGGGATCAGCCTGGCTGTCCCTCTGTCCCTCTGTCCCTCTGTCCCCCAGGGATCAGCCTGGCTGTCCTTCTGTCCCCCAGGGATCAGCCTGGCTGTCCCTCTGTCCCCTCTGTCCCGCAGGGATCAGCCTGCCTGTCCCTCTGTCCCTCTGTCCCTCTGTCCCCCAGGGATCAGCGTGGCTGTCCTTCTGTCCCTCTGTCCCTCAGGGATCAGCCTGCCTGTCCCTCTGTCCCTCTGTCCCTCTGTCCCTCAGGGATCAGCCTGCCTGTCCTTCTGTCCCCCAGGGATCAGCCTGGCTGTCCCTCTGTCCCTCAGGGATCAGCCTGGCTGTCCTTCTGTCCTTCTGTCCCCCTGTCCCCCAGGGATCAGCCTGGCTGTCCCTCTGTCCCTCTGTCCCCCAGGGATCAGCCTGGCTGTCCTTGTGTCCCTCTGTCCCCCAGGGATCAGCCTGGCTGTCCCTCTGTCCCTCTGTCCCCCAGGGATCAGCCTGCCTGTCCCTCTGTCCCTCTGTCCCTCTGTCCCCCTGTACCTCAGGGATCAGCCTGCCTGTCCCTCTGTCCCTCTGTCCCTCTGTGCCCCTGTCCCCGCTCACCGAGGCCTCGCTGGGTGACCACTGGATGTCCTCCACGCTGCCGCCGTGGCCGAGCAGCGGCCGCTGATCCACGGCCCAGCCGCCCTCGCGCGGCTCCCAGCGATGGATGCGCCCGCGGACGTCCCCGGACAGGAGCCGGCCTGGGGGAGACAAAGAGGGGACATCACAAAAACCCCGAAATCGCAAAGTTTCCCCCCAAATCTCCAATTTTCCAGCTGCAGGTTAGGAAGGCCCGCAATGATTGCCCCAAATTTCTCACAGGACCCCCTCGAGCAGCGCCCGCCTCTTTCTCCTCACGTTTTCTTTGTTTTCTCTCACGTTTCCTACCATTTTCACTTCAAGTGTTCTGCCATTTTCTCCCACACATTTTGTGCTTTTTCCCCTCGCATTTTCTGCCATTTTTCTCCCATTTCCTGCCCTTATCTCCCCTCACATTTCCTGCTTTTTCTCCCCTCACGTTTCCCTTTGTTTCCCACTTTTTTCCCCCCATATTTTCCTACCGTTTTCCCCTCATGTTTCCCTTTTCTCTCCTCACGTTTCCCTCCCATTTTCCCCTTACATTTCCCTCCCCTTCTACCCTTTTTCCGCCCTTTTTCCCCTCACATTTCCCGCCCTTTTTCCTCTCACATTTCCCTCCATTTTCCCCTTATATTTCCCTCCATTTTCCCCTCACGTTTCCCCAATTTCCCCAAAATCCTCGCCTGGGCTCTGGGGGCTCCAGTCCAGCCCATTTTCCCCTCACATTTCCCTCCTGTTTTCCCCTAATGTTTTCCTCCTCTTTTCCCCTCACGTTTTCCACCATCTTCCCCTCACGTTTTCTGCCATTTTTCCCCTCACGTTTCCCTCCATTTTCCCCTCACATTTCCCTCCATTTTCCCCTCACGTTTCCCGCCCTTTTTCCCCTCACGTTTCCCTCCATTTTCCCCTCACATTTCCCTCCATTTTCCCCTCACGTTTCCCGCCCTTTTTCCCCTCATGTTTCCCTCCTGTTTTCCCCTCACGTTTTCTGCCATTTTTCCCCCTCACGTTTCCCACCTATTTTCCCCTCACATTTTCCCTCCATTTCCCCCTCACGTTTGCCACCATTTTCCCCTCACGTTTTCCCCAATTCCCCCCAGAATCCTCACCTGGGCTCAGGGGGCTCCAGTCCAGCCCATTTTCCCCTCATGTTTTCCCCTCACATTTTCCATCATCTTCCCCTCACGTTTCCCGCCCTTTTTCCCCCTCACGTTTCCCGCCCTTTTTCCCCTCACGTTTCCCGCCCTTTTTCCCCTCACGTTTCCCGCCCTTTTTTCCCTCATGTTTCCCTCCTGTTTTCCCCTCACATTTTACGCCATTTTTCCCCTCACGTTTCCCACCTATTTTCCCCTCACGTTTCCTGCCATGTTTCCTCTCATATTTCCCTCCATTTTCCCTCACATTTCCCTCTATTTCCCCCTCACGTTTGCCGCCATTTTCCCCTCACATTTTCTGACATTTCCCTTCATGTTTGCCGCCATTTTCACCTCACGTTTCCCACCTATTTTCCCCTCACATTTTCTGACATGTCCCCCTCACGTTTCCCTCCATTTTCCCCTCACGTTTTCCCCGATTCCCCCCAGAATCCTCACCTGGGCTCAGGGGGCTCCAGTCCAGCCCGAATCCCTCGTCCATGTGGCCGCTGAAGGTGGCGAGGGCGGGCAGAGCTCCCTGCTGGACGCTCTTGGGCCCCCTCCCCAAATCCCCCTCCCCAAATTCCGTCCCCAGGGCCCCCAGGGCCCCCCTCAATTCCAGCACCTCCACCTGGCCCCGCTCCGACCACACGGCAGCGACTGGGGACCCTCCCAGGGACGTCACCTGTGGGGCGGACATGGAAAAAGGGGGGTCAGGAGGGGTTGGGGACCCCCAAAAGGGACTAAAGGGGGATTTTGGGGGGGTTTGAGGGGGTTTTGGGGGTCTCAGGTTAATTTGGGGAGGGTCTCAGAGAGCTTCGGGGTTGTTTGGGGGATCCCAGGGAGTGTTTGGGGGTCCCAGAGGTGCTGGGAGGGACTCAGGGGGAGATTTGGGGCTTTCTGGGGGGTCACAGGGTGGATTTTGGAGGTGTCAGGAGTTTTTGGGGTTCCCAAAGGTGTTTTGTGGGTCCCAGAAGCGTTTTTGGGGTTCCCAGGGTGGATTTTGGAGTTCCCAGAGGGTTTTTGGTGTTCCCAGGACAGATTTCAGGGTTCCCAGAGGGGGTTTTTTGGGGTCTCTGAGTGGATTTTTGGGTTCCCAGGAGGGTTTTGGATTCCCAGGTGGGTTTTTGGGGTTCCCAGGTGGGTTTTTGGGGTCCCAGGATGGATTTTTGGGTTCCCAGGAGGGTTTTGGATTCCCAGGTGGGTTTTTGGGGTTCCCAGGTGGGTTTTTGGGGTCCCAGGATGGATTTTTAGGTTCCCAGGCGAGTTCTGGGTTCCCAGGTGTGTTTCTGGGTTTTTAGGGTGAATTTTTTTGGGATCTTAGGGGGTTTTTTTTGGATTCCCAGGGTGAATTTTTGAGGGTTTTTTTTTGTGTTTCCAGGGTGGATTTTTGGGTCCCCAGGTGAGTTTTTGGGGTCCCAGGGTGGATTTTTGGGTTCCCAGGAGGGTTTTGGATTCCCAGGTGGGTTTTTTTGGGGTTCCCAGGTGAGTTTTTGTGTTTCCAGGATGGATTTTTGGGGTTCCCAGGTGAGTTTTTGGGGTCCCAGGGTGGATTTTTGGGTTCCCAGGAGGGTTTTGGATTCCCAGGTGGGTTTTTGGGGTTCCCATGCGAGTTTTTGTGTTTCCAGGGTGGATTTTTGGGTTCCCAGGTAGGGTTTTGGATTCCCAGGTGGGTTTTTTGTGGTTCCCAGGTGAGTTTTTGTGTTTCCAGGATGGATTTTTGGGTTCCCAGGAAGGGTTTTGGATTCCCAGGTGGGTTTTTTGTGGTTCCCATGTGAGTTTTTGGGGTCTCTGGGTGGATTTTTGGGGTTCCCATGTGAGTTTTTGTGTTTCCAGGATGGATTTTGGGGTTCCCATGTGAGTTTTTGTGTTCCCAGGATGGATTTTTGGGTTCCCAGGTAGGGTTTTTACGGGGATTTTTTGGGGGGGCAGTTTTTTGGGGGGTTCCATACCCTGAGCCTGTTGACCCCCCCGTAGTGGGGGGCCATGATGAGCAGCAGCTGCGGCTCCCGCCCCTCCCCTCCTGGTCACTGTCACTGTCACTGTCGCTGTCGCTGCTGTCCCCTGCCCTCCCCCCCCGCAGCCCGTGCAGGTTCTGCATCTGCATCAGCAGCACCCTGAAAAAATGGGGAGGAAACACCCCAAATCAGGGCTGGGAGCACCCCAAAAACATCCAAAAAATATCACAAAACCAACCGCAAAAATACCCCACAACTACCCCAAAACCAGCCCAAAATTCACCCCCAAAACAACCCAAAAAATACCCCACAACCACCTCAAAAAATACCCCCAAAACCACCCTGCATATACCCCAAAAACACCCCAAAAACCACCCAAAAATATCCTAAAACGCACCCCAGAAATACTCCACAACTACCCCAAAACCAGCCCAAAATTCATCCCAAAAACAACCCAAAACCAACCCAAACACACCCCAAAAACCACCCCAGAACCAACCCAAAACCACCCCAAACCCACCCCAAAAACACCCCAAAAAATACCCCAAAACCCACCCCAGAAATACCCCACAAATACCCCAAAACCAGCCCAAAATTCACCCCAAAAACAACCCAAAACTTGCCCCAGAACCAACCCCAAAACCACCCCAAACCCACCCCAAAAAATATCCCAAAACCCACCCCAGAAATACCCCACAACTACCCCAAAACCAGCCCAAAATTCACCCCAAAACAACCAACCCCAACACCAAACACACCCAAACACCACCCCAAAACCTGCCCCAGAACAAACCCAAAAATACCCCAAACCCACCCCAAAAACATCCCGAAAAATACCCCAAAACCACCTCAAAGAAACCCCACAACTACCCAAAACCAGCCCAAAATTCACCCCAAAAACCACCCCAAAACCAACCCAAAACCTGCCCCAGAACCAACCCAAAAACATCCCGAAAAATACCCCAAATCTACCTCAAAATAAACCCAAAAACCACCCCAAAACCCACGCCAAAACCACCCCGAAAATACCCCAAAACCCACGCCAAAAGCACCCCAAAACCCACGCCAAACCCCACCCCAAAACCACCCTGGGGTGGGGTGAGGGTGAGGAATGGGGCGAGTCAAAATTTACGGGTGGGGTGGGAGATGGGGGTTTGGAGTTTTTGGTGGGGGATTTGGGTTTTTTTGGGAAGTTCGAGGGGCTTTGGGGTTTTTTCTTGGGGAGGTTTTGGGGACTTGAAGTTTTCTGGGTGGAATTGGGGGAGTCTCAGCATGAATTGGGGGAGAGTCTCGGGGGTCTCAGGGTAATTTGGGGTGGGGTCTCAGGATAATGTGGGGAAGTCTCAGGATAATTTGGGGGGGGGTCTCAGGATAATTGGGGGGGGTCTCAGGATAATCTGGGGGGGGTCTCAGGATAATGTGGGGAAGTCTCAGGATAATTTGGGGCAGGTCCGGGGTCTCAGGATAATGTGGGGAAGTCTCAGGATAATTTGGGGCAGGTCCCCGGGGTCTCAGGATAATGTGGGGAAGTCTCAGGATAATTTGGGGCAGGTCCCCGGGGTCTCAGGATAATGTGGGGAAGTCTCAGGATAATTTGGGGCAGGTCCCGGGGGTCTCAGGATAATTGGGGGGGGTCTCTCACGGTTGGCCCCGGGGGTCTCGGCCTGGGTTCCCGCACAGAGCAGCACCGACAGCGGTGGCTCCTCCCGGCCCTCCCCCAGCCCGTCCCGCACCACGTCAAAGCTCAGGCACGGCGACCCTGGGGGCAGGAGGAGGAGCTCAGAGACCCGAAACACCCACAGAATCCCTCTTCAAACCTCCCCAAAATCCTCCCTCAAACCTCCCCAAAATCCTCCCTAAAAATCCCCCAAACCTCCCCAAAATCCCCCCTCGAACCTCCCCAAAATCCCCCCTCGAACCTCCCCAAAATCTCCTCTTAAACCTCCCCAAAACCCCCCCCCAAACCTCCCCAAAATCCTCCCTCAAATTCCCCAAAATCCACCCTCAACTTCCCCCAAATCCCCCCAAACCTCCCCAAAATCCTCCCTCAAATTCCCCCAAAATCCTCACAAACCTCCCCAAAATCCCCCCTCAATTCCCCTCAAATTCCCCCAAAATCCCCCCTCAAATTCCCCCAAAATCCCCCCTCAAATTCCCCCCAAAATCCACCCTCAAACCTCCCCAAAATCCTCCCTCAACTTCCCCAAAATCCCCTCAAACCTCCCCAAAATCCCCTCTCAAACCTCCCCAAAATCCCCCCTCAAATTCCCCCAAAATCCCCCCAAACCTCCCCAAAATCCTCCCTCAAAATTCCCCCAAAATCCTCATAACCTCCTCAAAATCCTCCCTCAACTTCCCCCAAAATCCCCTCTCAAACCTCCCAAAATCCTCCCTAAAAATCCCCCCCAACCTCCCCAAAATCCCCTCTTAAACCTCCCCAAAACCCCCCAAACCTCCCCAAAATCCTCCCTCAAATTCCCCAAAATCCACCCTCAGCCGACCCCAAAATCCTCCCTCAAATTCCCCCAAAATCCCCTCAAACCTCCCCAAAATCCCCCACAAACCTCCCCAAAACCCTCCCTCAAATTCCCCCAAATCCCCCCTCAAATTCCCAAAAAATCCCCCAAACCTCCCCAAAATCCTCCTCAAATTCCCCAAAATCCTCCCTCAAATTCCCCCCAAAATCCTCCTCAAACCCCCGCCAAACCTCCCAAAATCCTCCCTCAAACCCCGCAAAATCCTCCCCAAAATCATCCCACAACCTCCCCCTCAAAAATCTTCCCAAAATCCCCCTCAAGCCACCCTAAAATCCCTCCAAAATCCTCCCTCAAACCCCCCCAAAATGCCTTCAAACCTCCTCGAAAGCCCTCCCTCAAACTCCCCCCAAAATCCACTCAAATCTTACCACAAACCCCCCAAAATTCTCCCAAAAAACCCTCTCAAACCACCCCAAAATCCCTCCAAACTCCTCCCTCACACATCCCCAAAATCCCCCCCTCAAAACTTCCCTGAACCCTCCCTAAAAACCCAGAAACCCTCCCTCAATCCCCAAAATCCTCCTCACCCCCCGCACCCAAAACACTCCTAAAATCCCCACTGACCCTCCCCCAAAATCCTCCCAAATTCAGAATTGCCCTTCCCAGTGCCCTCCAGTAACACCAGTGCCCTCCCAGTAACACCAGTGCCCTCCCAGTCCCCTCCAGCCCCCTCATCCCCCCGGTTCCCCTCAGTTCCCCTCAAAACCGCCCTGGTTCCCCTCAGCCCCCGGCTCCCCTCATCCCTTCAGTTCCCCTCATCCCCTCCAGCCCCCTCATCCCCGGTTCCCCTCAGGACCCCCCGGTTCTCTCGGCCCCTCCACCCCCTCATTCCCCGGTCCCCTCATGCCCCCGGTACCGGTGCCGGCGCGGTGATACATCACGTACGCTTCTTCATCCATCACCAGCTCCTCATCGGGGCCCAGCGGCGGCCCCGCCCCGGGCAGGTACACGCGCCGGGGGGTTCCGCGTTCTCTCTGTCGCGATTTCGGGGCCGGGGCCGGTCGCGATTCGCGGCCCTGAGGCGATTCGGAGCCCGGGCTTTGGAGGAGCCCCGCCGCGCCGCCATCTTGGCCGTGAGGAGAGGCGGCACTTCCGGTGGGAGCCCTGCCCACTTCCGGATAGTGGCGCGGTTTCCGGTCACGTGACAACCGATGGCGGTAGGGAGGGCTCGGCGTCCTCCCAGTAACTCCAGTGACCTCCCAGTAACTCCAGTGACCTCTTGGTGTCCTCCCAGTAACTCCCAGTCCCTCCCAGTCCCCCCCAGTTCTCCCCAGCCACCTCCAGTGCCCCCCCAGTCCCCTCCCAGTCTCTCCAATCCCCTCCCAGTGCCCCCCCAATCCCCTCCCAGTCCCTCCCAGTACATCCCAGTCTCTCCCAATCCCCTCCCAGTCCATCCCAGTCCCCCTCAATCCCCTCCCAGTCCCTCCCAGTCCATCCCAGTCCCTCCCAGTGCCCCCCAATCCCCTTCCAGTCCCTCCCAATTCCCTCCCAGTCCATCCCAGTCCCTCCCAGTCCCCCCCAGTCTCTCCCAATCCCCTCCCAGGTCCATCCCAGTCCCTCCCAGTCCCTCCCAGTCCAGCACACGGGGGGGTTCTGGCAGTTCTTTATTGGGGGGGAGGGGCGGCTCTGGGGTGCCCCCCCCGGCCCTCCCCCCCCAGGAGCTGCCCCAGCTCCCCCAGCGCCTCCCGGAGCCGCCGTGAGAACAAACGGGGGTCCTGGGGGGAGGGGCACAGGTCAGGGACCCCCCCCCGAACCCCAAAATTACCCCCAGGGCCCCAAAATCCACCCCTGAACCCCAAAATCCTCCCCAGAATCCCAAATCCCCCCAAGGGCCGCCCGGAGCCGCTGTGAGAACACCTGGGGGTCCTGGGGGGAGGGGCACGGGTCAGGGACCCCCCCCTGAACCCCAAATCCACCCTCAGACCCCCCCAAATCCACCCCCAGATCCCCCAAAAACTTCCCCAGAACCCCAAAAATCACTGAGGGGGGAGGGGAGAGGGGAGAAGGGGGATTTGGGGAAGATTTTGGGCGTTTTGGGGAGGTTTTGGGATTTTTTTTTGTGGGTGATTTTGGGGTTTTTTTGGGGAGGTTTTGGGGGTTTTTTGGGGGAAGTTTGGAGGAAGTTTGGCTTTTTTTTTGGATGAGAATTTAGGGGAGTTTTGGTGGATTTTTTTGGGGTTTTTTTGGGGAGGTTTTTGGGGTTTTTTTTGTGGGTCACTCACCGTTTTTGGGGACCCCTCCCTGCAGGAGATGTGGACGAGGACGGGGCCGGCGTCCCCTCCCCCGGTGAAGGACACCCCGTACCCATCCTGGTGGGGCTGGGGGGGGCCCAGTCAGCACCAGTGACCCCCCAGTTCATCCCAGTAACCCCCCAGCTCATCCCAGTGACCATCCCAGCTCATCCAACGACCCCCCAGTTCATCCAGTGACCCCCAGTTCATCCCAGTGACCCCCCCAGTTCTCCCAGTGACCCCCCAGCTCATCCAGTGACCCCCCAGTTCATCCCAGTGACCATCCCAGTTCATCCCAGTGACCATCCCAGTTCATCCCAGTGACCCCCCAGTTCATCCCAGTGACCATCCCAGTTCATCCCAGTGACCCCCAGTTCATCCCAGTGACCCCCCAGTTCATCCCAGTGAGCCCCCAGTTCATCCCAGTGAGCCCCAGTTCATCCCAGTTATCCCCCAGTTCATCCCAGTTATCCCCCAGTTCATCCAGTAACCCCCCAGCTCATCCCAGTGACCCCCCCAGTTCATCCCAGTGAGCCCCCAGTTCATCCCAATGACCCCCCAGTTCATCCCAGTGACCCCCAGTTCATCCCAGTAACCCCCCCAGTTCATCCCAGTCCATCCCAGTTCCCCCCAGTCCCTCCCAGTCCCCCCCATTACCTCCCCAGTCCCTCCCAGTCCATCCCAGTACCCACCGGGTTGAAGCCTCCTCCTGCAGGCCGCAGGGGGTGGGGCAGTAGTGGGGGGTGTGGCCGAGGGGCGGGGCTAAAGGCCAGAGCCCAGGGCTGCCCCAGCACCTAGGAGTGGAGATATGCAAATGAGACCACACCCACACCCAAACGTGCCGGTCAATCACTGTGACTGTACTTAGGCCACGCCCTTTTTTTGCCACACCCTGTTGACCATATAAAGACAGGACCAGGCTCTGCTTGCTCCACCCACCTCCTTATAAGGCAATTTTTAGTCAAGCCCGACCCCTCCTGGTTTAGGCCCCACCCCCTCTTAACCCAAGCACTGCCCTCAAGCCCCACCCACCTCCTTATATGATAATCCCAGCATAGCTCCGCCCCTCCTCAGTATAAACCACACCCTCCTCAGGCCACACCCCCTGCCCATCCAAAGCCCCGCCCACCTCTGTGAGGAAGGGAGGGCGAGCTGCATCTGATTGGCCACGGCCGCCAGCGCCTGCAGGTGCCGCTCCAGCCCCGCCCCCGTCATGGCCGCCGGCGCCGCCCCCGCGCCTGCGCCAGCGCCGCCTCCAGCAGCGCCCGCCGGCGCCCCCGCTGGGCACAGAGGGGAACTGCAGGTTAGGGGGACCCCGAGACCCCCAACGAGCACCCAAAATCACCCTTGAGACCCCCAATGATCACCCCAAAATCCTCAATGAGACCCTCAATGATCGCCTCAAAATCCCCTCAATGATCGCCCCAAAATCCTCTCAGAGACCCCCAATGATCGCCCCAAAATCCTCCCAGAGACCCCCAATGATTGCTCCAAATATCCCCCCAATGATCGCCCCAAAATCCTCCCAGAGACCCCCAATGATTGCCTCAAAATCCCCTCAATGATTGCCCCAAAATCCCCCAGACACCCCCAATGATCCCCCCAAAATCCCCCCAAAATCCCTCCAATGATCGCCCCAAATTCTCCCCAGAGACCCCCAATGATCGCCCCAAAATTCCCCAGTGATCGCCCCAAAAGTCCCCTCGGGATCCCCTCAAGCAGCACTCACCTTTTCCTCTCACATTTTCCAACTTTTTTTCCCTCACATTTCCTGCCCTTTTCTCCTCAAATTTTCCCCTCACATTTTCCGCCATTTTCCTCCCTCACGCTTCCCGCCATTTTTCCCGTTTTCCACCCTTTTTTCCTCAAGCTTTCTACCCTTTTCCCCTCGCGTTTCTCCTCCATTTTCTCCCCTCACATTTCCCGCCCTTTTCTCCTCACGTTTTCTACCCTCTTCCCCTCACATTTTCTGCCATTTTCTCCCCTCACATTTCCCGCCCTTTTCTCCTCATGTTTTCTACCCTTTTCCCCTCACATTTCCTGCCATTTTCTCCCCTCACGTTTCCCGCCCTTTTTCCCCTCGTGTTTCCCACCACCAAACAATACCCGCAGTGACTCCCCCAAACCCAAGACCCCCCTCAGCATCCCCCAGCCCCATTTTTGGGGTCCCCAGCCCCATTCTGGGGTTCCTCACAGGAATTTGGGGGTCCCTCAGGGCACGTTCCAGCTCCAGCAGGGATCGCCCCACGCCTCGTGCGCCATCAGCGCGGCCCTCAAGGAAAAGGCGCGTTGGGATCGGCTCGTACGTGAGGGCTGGGCCGCGTTCCTGAGGGGATTTTGGGGAGATTTGGAAATCTGGAGGATTTTGCTGTCTCAGGGATGGAGTTTAGGGGGGGGTCTCAGTTGGATTTGGGGGGGTCTCAGGTGGATTTTGGAGTCCTCGAGGAAAATGTGAGTCGGGATGGGTTCATATGTGAGGACCAGGCCAAGCTCCTGAGGGGATTTTGGGAAATTTTGGGTCTCTGGGATGGAGTTTGGGGTTCCCAGGGTGAATTTTGGGGCTCTCAGCGTCTCACCCTGACCAGTGCCAGCTCCAGCGCCAGCGCCAGCAGCTCCTGGGAGCTCTCGGGGGTCCCGGAGGTTCCTGGGGGGGCCTCGACCGACACCACATGGAGCTGGAGCCCCTCAGCCATGGCCTGGAACTGCTCCCGGGCCTGGGGCAGCACCCCCGAAACCTGCCCGAAAATATTCCTAAAACACCCCAAAATATCCTTAAACCACTCTCCCAGTCCCTCCCAGTGCTCCCAGTACCTGCGGGGGGAGGTCCCAGTGCAGTTCCTGGGGGGGCTCTAAGGGCCTGCCCTGGCTCCCCCCAATGCAGCTCCCGGACTCGTCATAGCCCAGGGACCGGTCCAGGCCAGCGCGAACTGAGGGCGGCAATTAGGGGGTCCCAAAATTGGGGACCCCCCCAAATTTCCCCCCTGACCCTCCCCAAAAATT
>NC_135302.1:1346843-1412137 GCF_051311805.1 Agelaius phoeniceus | reverse complement strand
TCCCAAATCCGTCATAGAAATGCCCCCAAAATGCCCCAAATCTGCCCCAATTTCTGCCCAAATCTGCCCCAAAATCTCCCAAATTTGGCCCCAATTTCCCCCCAAATTTCCCCAACAGCCCAAACCCCCCAAATCTCCCCAAATTTGCCCAATTTGCCCAATTTGCCCAAATTCCCCATTTTTTGCACCCCTGGGTGGTGGAGGCCGTCACGCTGACCACCATGATGGTGGCGTTGGTCAGGATCTGCTGCACGTTCTCGTTGTTCTTGCACTTGTCCAGGGAATTGCCCAATTCCTGAGGAATTCACCCCAAATCGGCGCCCGGCAAAAGGAACCGGGAAACGTCAAAATTCCCAAAAAAAAAAAATTCCCCAAAAAAATCTCATTGGAATCGTGGAAAAAACGACCCCACCAAAAAAAACAACCCCAAAATCTGGAAAAAAACCAACAAAATTTACCCCAAAAAAATCGAAATAAGCATAAAATAGTAAATAGAAATTTAAAATATTGAAAATAAAAAAATACCCCAAAATCCCCTCAAAAATCCCCCAAAAAAATCCCCCCAAAAAACCCAAAATCCCCCCAAAAAGTCCCTGCAAAAAACCCAAAATTCCCCAAAAAAATCCCAAAATCCCCCCAAAAAAAAACCCCCAAAAAACCCAAAATCCCACAAAAAAATCCCTGCAAAAAATCCCCAAAAACCCAAAATCCCCCCAAAAAACCCCAACATTCCCCCCAAAAAATCCCCCCAAAAAGCCCCAAAATCCCCCCCAAAAAAACTGCAACATTCCCCCAAAAAATCGCCCCAAAAACCCCAACATTCCCCCAAAAAATCCCCCCAAAACCCCAAAATCCCCCCCAAAAAAACCCAAAATCCCACAAAAAATCCCAAAATGCCACAAAAAATCCCCCCCAAAAAAACCCAAAATCCCTCCCAAAAATCCCCCAAAAAACCCCAAAATCTCCCCCAAAAAAGTCCCTGCAAAAAAAAACCAAATCCCCCCAAAAAAATCTGCCAAAAAACCCCAAAATCCCCCAAAAAACCCCAAAATCCCCCCAAAAACCCCAAAATCCCCTCCCCAAAAGTCCCTAAAAATCCCCACAAATTTTTTTAAGGTATTTGGGGTGGGTTTGGGGCATTTTGGCAGTTTAGGGCCATTCTGGGGGGTTTGGGGAGTATTTGGGCCAGTTTTGGGGTGGTTTTTGCCATTTTTGGTCATTTAGTGCCATTTTTGTGTGGTTTTTGCATTTTTGGGTCATCTTTTGCCATATTTGGCTGTTTGTTGCCATTTTTGGGCCGTTTTTTCCCATTTCTGGGCCATTTTTCACCATTTCTGGCCGTTTTTTTTCCATTTCTGGTGTGTTTTTCACCATTTCTGGCCGTTTTTTTTTCATTTTGGTGTGTTTTTCACCATTTCTGGCTGGTTTTTTTGGCTGTTTTTTGCCATTTTTTGGCCGGTTTTTGCCATTTTTTTGTGGTATTTTTTCACCATTTCTGGCTGGTTTTTACCATTTTTTTTGCCATGTTTTTCCATTTCTGTCTGTTTTTTCCCATTTCTGGGCCATTTTTCACCATTTCTGGGCCATTTTCCCATTTTTTGGCCGTTTTTTTTCCCATTTCTGGTGTATTTTTCACCATTTTTGGCCATGTTTTTCCCATTTCTGGCCGCGTTTTCCCATTTTTGTGGTATTTTCCATTTCTGCCCATTTTTTCCCATTTTTTGGCTGGTTTTTTCCCATTTCTGTGGTGTTTTTTTCCCATTTCTGGGCAATTTTTCCCCATTTCTGGCCGTTTTTCCCACTTTTTTTGCTGTTTTCCCATTTTTTTGCCGTTTTTTTCCCATTTCTGTGATATTTTTCACTATTTCTGCCCATTTTTCACCATTTCTGTCCGTTGTTTTTTCCATTTCTGTGATATTTTTCCCCATTTCCGTCCATGTTTCCCCACCTTCACAGTCCGGATGTAGTCGAGCGCGTTGGGCACCAGCGACTCCAGCTCGGGGAAGCGTTTGGAATATTTGTCCCGGATGAATTTGTGGATGATGTCTGGGGAGGGACCCAAAATCCCCCAAAATGGACCCAAAATCCCCCAAAATGGACCCAAAATCCCCCGAAACGGCCCCAAAATCCCCCAAAATGGCCCTGAAATGGCCCCAAAATCCCCAAAATGGACCCAAAATCCCCCGAAATGGCCCCAAAATGGCCCCAAAATGCCCGAAATGGCCCCAAAATCCCCCAAAATGGCCCAAAATGGCCCAAAATCCCCTGAAATGGCCCCAAAAATGGCCCAAAATCCCCAAAATGGCCCCAAAATCCCCGAAATGGACCCAAAATGGCCCCAAAATGGCCCCAAAATCCCCCCAAAATGGCCCCAAAATCCCCCAAAATGGCCCCAAAATGGCCCAAAATGGCCCCAAAATCCCCGAAATGGCCCCAAAATGGCCCCAAAATCCCCCAAAATGGCCCCAAAATGGCCCCAAAATCCCCCGAAATGGCCCCAAAATGGCCCCAAAATCCCCTGAAATGGCCCCAAAATGGCCCCAAAATCCCCCAAAATGGCCCCAAAATCCCCCAAAATGGCCTCAAAATGGCCCCAAAATCCCCCAAAATGGCCCCAAAATCCCCCAAAATGGCCCCAAAATCCCCCAAAATCCCCAAAATGGCCCCGAAATGGCCCCAAAATCCCCCGAAATGGCCCCAAAATGGCCCCAAAATCCCCCGAAATGTCCCCAAATCCCCAAAATGGCCCAAAATCCCCAAAATGGCCCCAAAATCCCCCAAAATGCCCCAAAATGGCCCCAAAATGGCCCCAAAATCCCCAAAATGGCCCCAAAATCCCCAAAATGGCCCGAAATGGCCCCAAAATCCCCCGAAATGGCCCCAAAATCCCCAAAATGGCCCAAAATGGTCCCAAAATCCCCCGAAATGGCCCCAAAATCCCCAAAATGGCCCCAAAATGGCCCCAAAATCCCCTGAAATGGCCCCGAAATGGCCCCAAAATCCCCCAAAATGGCCCCAAAATTCCCGAAATGGCCCCCAAATGGCCCCAAAATCCCCCAAAATGTCCCCAAAATCCCCCAAAATGGCCCCAAAATGGCCCCAAAATGTCCCCAAAATCCCCCGAAATGGCCCCAAAATCCCGAAATGGCCCCAAAGTGGCCCCAAAATCCCCCGAAATGGCCCCAAAATCCCCGAAATGGCCCCAAAATCCCAGCCTGGCACTCACTGAGCTCGTTCTCGATCTCCACCGTGAGGTTGTTGGCGTCCACGATCACCCGGTACTCGGGGGCTGCCTCCACCGGGCCCAAAACTGCCCAGAAACGGGGAAATCCACCAAAATTACAGCCAAAAACACCCCAAAATTCCAGCCAAAATTCCAGCCCAAAATATCGCAAAGTTCCAGCCCAAATCACCCAAAATTCCAGCCCAAAATATCCCAAAATTCCAGCCAAATCCACCCAAAATTCCACCCAAAATTCCAGCCCAAAATATCCCAAAATTCCAGCCCAAAATATCCCAAAATTCCACCCAAAATCCATGCAGAAATCCCCAAAATTCCACCCCAAATCCACCCAAATCCACCCAAAATTCCAGCCCAAAATATCCCAAAATTCGAGCCCAAAATATCCCAAAATACCAGCCAAAATTCCAGCCAAAATACCCCAAAATTCCAGCCAGAAATCCCAAAATATCCACCCAGAAATCCCAAAAATCCACCCAAAATTCCAGCCCAAATATCCCAAAATATCCACCCAGAAATCTTCAAAATCCACTGGGCCCAGAACTGCCCGGAAACGGGGAAATCCACCCAAAATTCCAGCCAAATCCACCCAAAATTCCAGCCCAAATCCACCCAAAATTCCAGCCCAAATTCACCCAAAATTCCAGCCCCAAAATATCCCAAAATTCACCCAAAAACACCCAAAATTCCACCCAGAAATCCCCTAAATCCACGGGGCCCAGCACCGCGCAGAAACGGGGAAATCCACCCAAAATTACAGCCAAAATCCATGCAGAAATCCCCAAAATCCACCCAAAATTCCAGCCCAAAATATCCCAAAATTCCAGCCCAAAATATCCAAAATTCCAGCCCAAAATATCCCAAAAATTCCACCCAAAATATCCCAAAATTCGAGCCCCAAAAATCCCAAATTTCCACCCAAATCCACCCAAAATTCCTGCCAAAAACATTCCAAAATTCCAGCCAGAAATCCCAAATATCCACCCAGAAATCCCAAAAATCCACCCAAAATTCCAGCCCAAATATCCCAAAATATCCACCCAGAAATCTTCAAAATCCACTGGGCCCAGAACTGCCCGGAAACGGAAAATCCACCCAAAATTCCAGCCCAAATCCACCCAAAATTCCAGCCCAAAATATCCCAAAATTCCAGCCCAAAATATCCCAAAATTCCAGCCCAAATCCACCCAAAATTCCAGCCAAATCCACCCAAAATTCCACCCAAATCCACCCAAAATTCCACCAAAAATTCCACCAAATCCACCCAAAAATCCCAAAATATCCACCCCAGAAATCCCAAAAATTCACCCAAAATTCCAGCCAAAATTCCACCCAAAAACATCCCAAAATTCCACCCAAAATTCAGCCAAATCCACCCAAAATTCCACCCAGAAATCCCCAAAATCCACGGGGCGCAAAACTGCGCGGAAACGGGGGAAATCCACCCAAAATTACAGCCCAAAATTCCACCCAGAAATCCCCAAAATCCACCCAAATCCAGCCAAAATTCCACCCAAAATATCCCCAAAATTCCACCCAAAATATCCCCAAAATTCCAGGCCAAATCCACCCAAAATTCCAGCCAAAAACATCCAAAATATCCATGCAAAAATCCCAAAAATCCATGGGGCCCAGAACTGCCTGGGAACGGTGAAATCCACCCAAAATTCCAGCCCAAAATATCCCAAAAATTCCAGCCCAAAATATCCCAAAAATTCCACCCCAAATCCACCCAAAATTCCAGCCCAAATCCACCCAAAATCCAGCCAGAAATCCCAAAAATTCCACCCAAATCCACCCAAAATTCCACCCAAAAATCCCAAACGTCCATACAGAAATCTCCAAAATCCACCCAGAATTCCCAAAATCCACCCAAAATTTGGGGATTTGGGGATTTAGGATCCCAGATTTGGGGATTTTGGGGATTTAGGGTCCCAGATTTGGGCATTTTGGGATTTAGGATCCCAGATTTTGGGGATTTGGGGTTTTGGAGATTTAGGATCCCAGATTTGGGGATTTGGGGATTTTTGGTGATTTAGGATCCCAGATTTAGGGGATTTTGGGATTTTGGGGATTTAGGATCCCAGATTTGGGGGATTTTGGGGATTTTGGGGATTTAGGATCCCCGATTTTAGGGGATTTTGGGGATTTTGAGTATTTAGGATCCCAGATTTTGGGGATTTTGGGGATTTAGGATCCCAGATTTGGGGATTTGGGATTTTGGGGATTTAGGATCCCAGATTTGGGGATTTTGGGTATTTTTGGGGATTCAGGATCCCAGATTTTGGGGATTTGGGGATTTTGGTGATTTAGGATCCCAGATTTGGGGTATTTTGGGGATTTTGGTGATTTAGGATCCCAGATTTGGGGATTTAGGATCCCAGATTTGGGGATTTTGGGGATTTTTGGTATTTAGGATCCCAGATTTGGGGGATTTTGGTGATTTAGGATCCCAGATTTTGGGGATTTTGGTGATTTAGGATCCCAGATTTTGGAATTTGGGGATTTTGGGGATTTAGGATCCCAGATTTTGGGGATTTTGGGGATTCAGGATCCCAGATTTTGGGGATTTTTGGGTATCAGGATCCCAGATTTTGGGGTTTTGGGGTTTTGGGGTCACCTTCGGCCGCCCGGGGCTGTTTCCCGATGTTCTCCTCGATTTTCTGCATGAGCTCCGTGAACTGCAGGGAATGAACCAAAAACTGGAATTCTTGGGGCTGGATTTGGGCTGATTTGGGGTTTTTGGGTCCATTTGGGGTTTTTTGGGGGTCATTTGGGTCCATTTTGGGGTCATTTGGGATTTGGGGAGGATTTTTGGGGATTTATTGGGGTTTTTTGGATTTTTGAGGTGATTTTTAGGGTATTTTTTAGGAGAATTTTCAGGTAATTTTGGGTAATTCCAGGATAATTTCAGGAAAATTCCTGGGATAATTTCTGGATAATTTTGGGGTGATTTCAGGACATTTTTGGGGATATTTTTGGGTGATTTCAGGCGATTTTTGGGGATATTTTTGCGGTGATTTCAGGATATTTTTGGGGTGATTTCAGGATATTTTTGGGATGTTTTTGGGGTGATTTCAGGATATTTTGGGGATATTTTTGAGGATATTTCAGGATATTTTTGGGGATATTTTTGAGGTAATTTCAGGATATTTTGGGGATAATTTCAGGATCATTTCTACATATTTTGGGGATATTTTTAGGGTAATTTCAGGACGTTTTTTGGGAGATTTTTTGGGTGATTTCAGGATATTTTGAGGATATTTTTGAGGATATTTTTGGGTGATTTCAGGATATTTTGGGGATATTTTTGGGGTAATTTCAGGACATTTTTGGGGATATTTTTGGGGTGACTTCAGGATATTTTGGGGGGTAATTTCAGGATAATTTCCAGATATTTTGGGGATATTTTTGGGCTGATTTCAGGATATTTTTGAGGATATTTCAGGATATTTTTGGGGATATTTTGGGGTGATTCCAGGACATTTTGGGATATTTTTGAGGTGATTTCAGAACATTTTGGGGTGATTTCAGGATATTTTTGGGGTGATTTCAGGATATTTTTGGGGATATTTTTGGGGAGATTTCAGGATATTTTTGGGGATATTTTTGGGCTGATTTCAGGAGATTTTGGGGCTATTTTGGGTGCATTTTTACCCCTTTAGACCCCCACAGTTTGGCGATGCTCCTGACGGACTCGGCGCCCTCGGGCGGCTCCGGCTCCTCCCGCACGTCCTCGATCGGGGGCTCCTCCCCCCCTCGGAGCCTTCGGCCTCCTCCTCCTCCCCCGCCGCCTCCTCCAGGTCTGCCAGCAGCTCGTCGGCAGGGACATCCTGAACTGGGCAAACTGGGAGCAACTGGGAGCGCTGGGAGAGAGGGAACGGGGCCTGGAGAGCCCCGGAGTGAGAGACAGCCCGAACTGGGCAAACTGGGAGCACTGGGAGAGCAGAAATGGGGACCGGGGACACCCAGAGACCCCTCCCAGTGAGAGACAGCCCCGGACTGGGCAAACTGGGAGCACTGGGAGGGGGGGAAAACGCGGCCTGGAGCCGCGGCCCAGTGAAACCAATCCCCGAACTGGGAGCGCTGGGAGCAGCCCCGAGCCCCCTCCCCGTCCCCTCATCCCCTTCCTGTCCTCAAATTCCCAAATTTCCCCCAAAATTTCCCCAAATTTTTCTCAAATTTTCCCTCCGGTACCTCCCGCCGTTCCTGTCGCCGTCTCGATTACGTCACTTCCGCCCGCGGCGCGCCGCTCCAGACGTCACTTCCGCTGGCTGCTGTCGGCGCTGTGACGTCTCACCGCGCGCCGGCGGTGTCCAGTTCTGCTCCCCCCGACACCTCCCGGCGGGGCCGCCGCGCTCCGGGCCCGGCTTAGGGGGACTGGGATGAACTGGGAGGGACTGGGATGAACTGGGAGGAACTGGGAGGGACTGGGAGAGGGGATTGGGGGCACTGGGATGAACTGGGATGGATACTGGGAGCACTGGGAGGGACTGGGAGGGACTGGAATGGATACTGGGAGCACTGGGAGCACTGGCAGGGACTGGAATGGATACTGGGAGCACTGGGAGGGACTGGGATGGATACTGGGAGGGACTGGGGGGCACTGGGAGCACTGGGGGAGGGACTGGGAGGAACTGGGGGGATCACAGAGGGACTGGATGAACTGGGAGGAACTGGAACGGATATGGGAGCACTGGGAGGGACTGGGAGTGGGGATTGGGGGCACTGGATGGACTGGGAGGAACTGGGAGGGACTGGGAGAGGGGATTGGGGGGCACTGGGATGAACTGAATGGATACTGGGAGCACTGGGAGGGACTGGGAGCACTGGGAGAGGGGATTGGGGGCACTGGGAGGGACTGGGAGGAACTGGGAGGGATCATGGGGGGACTGGATGAACTGGGAGGGACTGGAATGGATACTGGGAGCACTGGAAGGGACTGGGAGCGGGACTGGGGGCACTGGGATGGACTGGGAGGAACTGGGAGAGACTGGACGAACTGGGAAGGGGGGAGGGGGCACTGGGAGCACCGGGGAGGAACTGGGAGGGACTGGAATGGATACTGGGAGCAACTGGGAGGGACTGGGAGAGGGGACTGGGGGCACTGGGAGGGACTGGGGGTACTGGGAGAGGGGATTGGGGAAACTGGGATGGACTGGGAGGGACTGGGAAGGGGGTAAGGGGGCACTGGGAGCGATCAGGGAGGGACTGGGATGAACTGGGAGGGGAACTGGGGGGGACTGGGAGCACTGGGAGGGGACTGGGAGCGATCAGAGGGGATTGGGAGGGACTGGGATGGAACTGGGAGCACTGGAAGGACTGGATGGATACTGGGAGCACTGGGGGGGACTGGGAGGGACTGGGATGGATACTGGGAGCACTGGGGGGGACTAGGATGAACTGGGAGGGACTGGGAGTGGGGACTGGAGACACTGGGGGGGGACTGGGAGGGAACTGGGGAGGAACTGGGAGCACTGGGAGCGATCAGAGGAGGACTGGGATGAACTGGGATGGACTGGAACAGACACTGGGAGCAACTGGAGGGACTGGGAGCAACTGGGAAGGGGGGGTGGGGCACTGGGATGAACTGGGAGGGACGTGGGGGTTCCCTGGTCCATACTGGTCTGTACTGGGAGTGGGTGAACGGCCTGGGGGGGGGAACTGGGAGGGACTGGGGTGATTTTGGGTGAATTTGGGTGAATTTCAGGTGATTTTGGGTTAATTTTGGGTGAATTTCAGGTGAATTTCAGGTGATTTTGGGTTAATTTGGGGTGAATTTCAGGTGATTTTGGGTGAATTTCAGGTGATTTTGGGTGATTTTGGGGCTCCTCTTCTCCCCCCAGACATGGCGGAGCTGGATCTGGGTCAATTTTGGGTCAATTTAAGTGAATTTGGGTGAACTTCAGGTTATTTTGGGGACTGGGGGAAAATTTGGGACAATTTTTGGGAGGGTTTGAAGACAATTTTGGGGAAATATTGGGGCAAATTTTGGGGGAGTTTGGGGCCAATTTTGAGGAGCAAATTTGGGGAAATTTTTGGGAGAATTTGAAGACAATTTTGGGGGAGTCTGGGGCCAATTTGAGGGGAAATTTTGGACAATTTTGGGGCAATTTTTGAGAGAATTTGAAGACAATTTTGGGGGAATTTGGGGGCAAATTTTGGGGGAGTTTGGGGCCAATTTTGGGGGAAATTTTTGGGCAAATTTGGGGCAATTTTGGGAGGGTTTAAAGACGATTTTGGGGCAAATTTGGGGAGTTTGGGTCGATTTTGAGGGGAAAATTTTGGGGGAAATTTGGGGCATTTGTGGGAGGGTTTGAAGACAATTTGGGGGCAAATTTTGGGGGAGTTTGGGGCCGATTTTGAGGGGAAATTTTGGGGCAAATTTGGCGCAATTTTTGGGAGGGTTTGAAGACAATTTTGGGGGAATTTGGGGCAAATTTTGGGGGAGTTTGGGGCCGATTTTGGGGGAAATTTGGGGCAATTTTTGACAGGGTTTAAAGACAATTTTGGGGAATTTGGAGCCAATTTTGAGGGGAAAAGTTTGGGGAATTTTTGCAGCAAATTTGTGGGCAATTTTTGGGAGGGCTTGAAGACAATTTTGGGGGAATAGGGGAAAATTTTGGGGAGTTTGGGGCCAAATTTGGGGTATTTTTTGGGAGAATTTGAAGACAATTGGGGGAATTTTGGGGGCAAATTTTGGGGGAGTTTGGGGCCAATTTTGAGGGGAAAAATTTGGGGAATTTTAGGGCAAATTCGGGGCAATTTTTGGAGGGTTTAAGACAATTTTGGGGGAGTTTGGGGCCGATTTTGAGGGAAATTGTGGGGAATTTTGGGGCAAATTTGGGATATTTTTGGGAGGATTTGAAGACAATTTTGGGGGAGTCTGGGGCCAATTTTGAGGGAAATTTTCGACAATTTTGGAGCAACTTTGGGGCAATTTTTGGGAGTATTTGAAGACAATTTTGGGGGAATTTGGGGGCAAATCTTGGGGGGAGTTTGGGGCCGATTTTGAGGGGAAAATTTTGGGGCAAATTTGGGGATATTTTGGGAGGATTTGAAGACAATTTGGGGGGAGTCTGGGGCCAATTTTGAGGGGAAATTTTGGACAATTTTGGAGCAAATTTGGGGCAATTTTTGGGAGGGTTTGAAGACAATTTTGGGAGAATTTGGGGGCAAATTTTGGGGAAGTTTGGGGCCAGTTTTGGGGGAAATTTTGGGGCAAATTTGGGGCAATTTTTGGGAGGGTTTAAAGACAATTTGAGGGCAAATTTTGGGGGAGTTTGGGGCCGATTTTGAGGGGAAAATTTTGGGGCAAATTTGGGGCAATTTTTGGGAGGGTTTAAGACAATTTTGGGGGAATTTGGGGCCGATTTTGGGGAAGTTTTGGTGGTAATTCGGGGGGGGGGAAAGTAGTCCCACTCATTGCTGGAGCGCGGAAGGCGAACACGCGGAGGGATATCGGGTGGGGCTGTGCAGCGTCCCGCGCTGCGGAGGGATCTCTCGGTGATGCGGCCGTGCCCGGCCCCTCAAGCCCCGGCAGCGGCACAGCCGCGGAAGGATACACGCGAGGCGTGGAAGGATACACGCGAGCCGCCGCAGTTTCCTCCCGCTTTGGCGCCGCGTCCGGACCCGGTGGCGGCGGAATCGGCGTGCCCGGGCACGGGGATGGCGGCCGTGGCTGGAAAGCGGCACGGAGCGCCCCGGAACCGGGACCGTGCAGCACCAAAGCTGCGGCCAAAGCCATGAGGGGAGGGAAATGGCGGCGGGGCCGGGCAAATAAAACTGGGCATGCGCGCGGCTGATCCCGGAAGCGGCGCGGAGTTGTAGCAACTGCGCATGCGCGTTGCGTCGCTAGGGCGACGTGAGGGAGCCAAAATGGCGGCGGCCGCGGCGGCGGGGGGGGTGCGGGAGGCGGCGGAGCTGCAGGAACGGGAGCCGGGGCCGCGGCTGCGGCCGCGGGAGGAGCGCCGGGACGGCCGCGGTTGCGGGAGGCGGCGGAGCCGCTCAATCCGGCAGCGCTGAAGCGGGGAGGGCTGCGGGGGGGCAGGCGCGGCTCGGCAGCAGCGGTGGCAGGAGCGGGGAAGCGGCCACGGGCGGCGGCGGCGGCGGAGCGGCCCCGGCAGCGGGAGATGATCCCTGGGGGGGTGGCGGGAGGCGGAGGGGCGGCGGGGCGGCCATGGCGAGCTGTGGCGGGCCGGTTCGGCGGCTGGAGCGCGGCGTGCGGCCGCTGGGAGCCGGGGCGGCGCTGCCGGGACGCCGGGCTGGAGCGGCGGCACGGGAGAAGCCGCGGCCGCCGGTATGGACGCCGCGGCGGCACGGGGTGGCTGGGGCGCCGCGGTGCTGTGCCGGGACCGGGGGCAGCTCGGAACGCCGGGGTTGGGGGGGCGGCACCGCGGCCGCGCCAGGTGCGCTCGGCACCGCAGAGCCGGGAGCCGCAGGGAACGGCAAAGACGCAGCAGCAGCGGCGGGACCGGGGCCAGCACCGGCCCCGCTGGGTCGGCAAAGGGGGGCGAGGGGGACGGGGGGGGCGGCGGGAGCGGTCCGCACGCGCGGGGAACGGGGGAGAAGCTGGCGGCGGCGGGAGGGGGCGGGGCCGCGGCTACGGAAGCCGCGCGGTGCCAAAAGGGAGGAGGGGGCGGGGCCGCGGCTACGGAAGCCGCGCGGTGCCAAAAGGGAGGAGGGGGCGGGGCCGCGGCTACGGAAGCCGCGCGGTGCCAAGGGCAGGAGGGGGCGGCACCCGCTGCAAACTCGCGGCGGCCGCAAGGGGCGGAGCTCGCAAAAGGGGCGGGGCGGCGGCTTCGGGCACGGCCCGTGCAGCAAACGGGGCTGGAGCAGCGCCTGAGGGCCGGGAGCGGCCCCGCGGCAGCCACGGCGCGGCGGAGAGGCCAATAAAGTGCTTGAAACACCCGTGTGCAAAGGCTCTGCTGAATGGGCTCCTTTCACGAAAGCCAAAACTCACGGCAGTTTTACGGCAGTCGCGCTTTACGGCCCTCTTTGTGACAGTCGCGATTTTACGACAGTCGCGCTTTACGGCCCCTTTTACGACGGTCGCGCTTTGAGGCACCTTTTACGACATCCGCGCTTTACAGCCCCTTTTACGACAGTCGCGCTTTACGGCCCCTTTTGCGACAGTCGCGCTTTACGGCACCTTTTGCGACAGTTTTGCTTTACGGCACCTTTTGCGACAGTCGCGCTTTACGGCAGTTTTGCGACAGTCGCGCTTTACGGCACCTTTTGCGACAGTCGCGCTTTACGGCCCCTTTTACGACAGTCGCGCTTTACGGCCCCTTTTGCGACAGCCGCACTTTATGGCACCTTTTACGACAGTTTTGCTTTACGGCAGTTTTACGACAGTCGCGCTTTACGGCACCTTTTGCGACAGTTTTGCTTTACGGCCGCTTTTACGACGGTCGCGCTTTACTGCACCTTTTACGTCAGTGTTGCTTTACGGCAGTCGCGCTTTACGGCACTTTTGCGACAGTCGCACTTTACGGCCGCTTTTACGACAGTCGCGCTTTGCGACACCTTTTACGACAGTCGCGCTTTACGGCCCCTTTTGCGACATCCGCGCTTTACGGCCGCTTTTACGACAGTCGCGCTTTACGGCCCCTTTTACGACGGTCGCGCTTTACGGCGCCATTTTGCGACAGTCGCTCCTAAGGGCGCCATTTTGTGACAGCCGCGCTTTACGGCCCTTTTACGACAGGCGCCATTTTGTGACAGCCGCGCTTTTCGGCGCCATTTTGTGACAGTTGCTCCTAAGGGCGCCATTTTGTGACAGTCGCACTTTACGGCATTTCCTTTTTTTGATTTTTTAGTTCATTTTACCACCTTTTTTTGTGGTTGTTTTTTGTTTTTGTTTTTTTGTTTTGGTTTTTTTTGTTGTTTTTTTGCGGTTTTTGGGTTTTTTGGGTTTTTTAATTTTTTGGGGTTTTGGTTTTTTTGGGTTATTTTGGGGTTTTTTGGGGTTTTTTGGGGTTTTTTTTGGTTTTTTAAATTTTTTTGTTTTGGTTTTTTTTGGTTTTTTTGTGGTTTTTTTGGGTTTTTTGGTTTTTTGGTTTTTTGTGGTTTTTAATTTTTTTTTGTTTTTTGGGTTTTTTGGGGTTTTTTTAGTGTTTTTTTCATTTTTTTAATTAATATTTTCTTTTTTTATATTTTATGTTATTTTTGATTAACTTTTTTTTATTTTTCGTAATTTTTAAAATTTTTTCATTTTATTTTATTTTAAATTTTTAATTTATTTTATTTCATTTCATTTAATTTCATTTTAGTTATTTTTTAAAATTTTTAATTATTTTATCTATTTATTTAATTTCATTTCATTTCATTATTTCATTTCATTTCATTTAAATTCATTTTAATTAATTTCATTTTATTTTATTTTTTAATATTTTATTTTATTTTTATTTATTTTATTTTATTTCATTTCATTTCATTTTAATTCATTTTAATTTATTTTATTCTATTTTTTAAATTTTATTTTAATTATTTTATCTATTTCATTTCATTTCATTTTAATTCATTTCATTTTATTTTATTTTATTTTTTATTTTATTTTTTATTTCATTTTATTTCATTTCATTTTATTTTATTTTTATTTCATTTTATTTCATTTTATTTTATTTCATTTTATTTAATTTAATTTCATTTCAATTCTTTTTTAATATTTTATTTTATTTTATTTTTTATTTTATTTTTTTTATGTTATTTCATTTTATTTCTTTTTTTAATATTTTTTATGGTTTATTGTTTCATTATTAAAATTTTAGTTATTTAATATTCATGGTTTATTATTCATTTTTTATTATTTCATGGTTTATTATTTCATGGTTGAATCTTTTGTTATTTAATATTTCATTATTTATTATTTCATGGTTTATTATTTCATGGTCTATTACTTCATGATTCATTAATTAATGATTCACTAATTAATGATTTATTCATTTATTGTTTATTAATGTACGATCTCTATTACAATAATTTAATATTTTGTCATTTAATATTTCATTATTTATTATTTCATGGTTTATTACTTCATGATTCATTAATTTATGATTCACTAATTAATGATTTATTCATTTATCGTTTAATAATGTACGATCTCTATTACAATAAAAGAAAATGCGAAATTAAAACCTGCATTATTTATTCATTTATCATTTATTAATTTCTGATCTCTATGACAATAAAAGAAATTGAGAAATTAAAACTGCACTATTTATTAATTTATTATTTATTAATTATCTCTATGACAATTAAAGAAAATGAGAAATTAAAACTGCACTAAAAGAGCCGGGAGCCATCAGAGAGCGGGGAGGGGCTGGGCGGGGCCACCTCCAGGTGACTCCCAGGTGGGATTTGGGGTTCCAGGTGAGTTTTGGGGTCTCTCAGGTGTCTTGGGTGTGTTTCAGGTGAATTTTGGGGTTCCAGGTGTGTCCCAGGTGGGATTTGGGGTCCCTCAGGTGAGTTTTGGGGTCTCCCAGGTGTCCCAGGTGTGTCCCAGGTGGGATTTGGGGTCTCTCAGGTGTCTCAGGTGTTCCAGATGTGTCTCAAGGGTTCCAAGTGTGTCTCAGGTGAGTTTTGGGGTCTTCCAGGTGATTTCCAGGTGAGTTTTGGGGTCTCTCAGGTGTCCCTCAAGTGTCTTGGGTGTGTCTCAGGTGAGTTTTGGGGTTCCAGGTGAGTTCTCAGGTGAGATTTGGGGTCTCTCAGGTGTTCAGGTGTGTCCCAGGTGTTCCAGGTGTGTTCCAGGTGTGTTCTCAGGTGAGTTTTGGGGTTCCAGGTGATTTCCAGGTGAGTTTTGGGGTCTCTCAGGTGTGTCTCAGGTGTCTTGGGTGTGTCTCAGGTGAGTTTTGGGTTCCAGGTGCTCTCAGGTGTTCCAGGTGTGTCGCAGGTGTTCTCAGGTGAGTTTTGGGGTTCCAGGTGCTCTCAGGTGAGGTTTGGGATGGCCCAGGTGTGTCTCAGGTGACGTTTGGGGTTTCAGGTGAGTTCTCAGGTGAGTTTTGGGGTTCCAGGTGCTCTCAGGTGTTCCAGGTGTGTTCTAGGTGTTTCCAAGGTGAGTTTTGGGTTCCAGGTGTGTCTCAGGTGAGTTTTGGGGTCTCTCAGGTGTCCCAGGTGCTCTCAGGTGTCTCTCAGGTGTTCCAGGTGTGTCCCAGGTGTTCTCAGGTGAGTTCGGAGTCTCTCAGGTGTGTCCCAGGTGCTCTCGGGTGAGTTTTGGGGTTCCAGGTGAGTTCTCAGGTGAATTTTGGGGTTCCAGGTGATTTCCAGGTGAGTTTTGGGGTCTCTCAGGTGTTCCAGGTGTGTCCCAGGTGTGTTCTCAGGTGAGGTTTGGGATCTCTCAGGTGTCTCTCAGGTGAGTTTTGGGGGTCCAGGTGTGTCTCAGGTGAGATTTGGGGTCTCCCAGGTGTCCCTCAGGTGCAGGGGTGGAAGGGCAGGGTGGTGCCATCTCCAGGTGTTCCAGGTGTGTTCCAGGTGTGTCTCAGGTGAGTTTTGGGGTTCCAGGTGTGTCCCAGGTGCGTCTCAGGTGCAGGGGTGGAAGGGCAGGGTGGTGACATCTCCAGGTGTTCCAGGTGTGTCCCAGGTGTGTCCCAGGTGTGTCCCAGGTGTCCCTCAGGTGCAGGGGTGGAAGGGCAGGGTGGTGACATCTCCAGGTGTGTCTCAGGTGAGTTTTGGGGTCTCTCAGGTGTGTCCCAGGTGTGTCCCAGGTGTCCCTCAGGTGCAGGGGTGGAAGGGCAGGGTGGTGACATCTCCAGGTGTTCCAGGTGTGTTCCAGGTGAGTTTTGGGGTCTCTCAGGTGTGTCCCAGGTGTGTCCCAGGTGTCCCTCAGGTGCAGGGGTGGAAGGGCAGGGTGGTGACATCTCCAGGTGTTCCAGGTGTGTTCCAGGTGTTTCCAAGGTGAGTTTTGGTGTGTCCCAGGTGTCCCTCAGGTGCAGGGGTGGAAGGGCAGGGTGGTGACATCTCCAGGTGATTCTCAGGTGAGTTTTGGGGTTCCAGGTGTGTCCCAGGTGTGTCCCAGGTGTGTCCCAGGTGCGTCTCAGGTGCAGGGGTGGAAGGGCAGGGTGGTGACGCCCCCGTGCAGCTCCAGCCCCGCCTGGGCCCAGGCCAGCAGGTCCCCCCGGGCAGGTGAGGCACACCTGGCCAGCGCCGCCACCTCGGGCGGGGCCAGGGCGCGGCTCCACAGGTGCAGCTCGGCCAGGTCACCCACGAACGCCTGGGTGGCGTCGAAACGGCCCCCGAGGGTGTCCTGGAAGGACAGGGGGGCACAGGTGAGGCAGGGGACACACCTGGGAACACAGGTGAGACAGGGGACACACCTGGGGGCACACCTGGGCACACTCAGACACACCTGGGGGCACACCTGGGGACACACCTGGGGACAGGTGACACAATTGGGGACACTCAGAGAATCACACCTGGGCACACCTGGGGACAGGGGACACACCTGGGGACAGGGGACACAATTGGGGACACACCTGGGGGCACAGGTGAGGCAGGGGACACACCTGGGGGCAGGTGACACAATTGGGGACACACACAGAATCACAGCTGGGGACAGGTGACACACCTGGGGACACACCTGGCACACTCAGACACACCTGGGGGCAGCTGGGGACACACCTGGGGACACACCTGGGGACACACCTGGGCACATTCAGACACACCTGGGGGCAGGGGACACACCTGGGGACACACCTGGGCACACACAACGGAATCACAGCTGGGGACAGGGGACACACCTGGGGACAGGTGACACACTGGGGACACACCTGGGCATGCTCACAGAATCACACCTGGGCACACCTGGGGACACTCAGAGAATCACACCTGGGGACACACCTGGGGACGCCTGGGCACACTTAGACACACCTGGGGACAGGTGACACACGTGGGGGCACAGGTGAGGCAGGGGACACACCTGGGGACAGGGGACACACCTGGGGGCACACCTGGGCACATCTGGGGACAGGTGACACACCTGGGGACACACAGAATCACACCTGGGGACACTCAGAGAATCACACCTGGACACACCTGGGCACAGGTGACACACCTGGGGACACACAGAATCACACCTGGGGACACCTCAGCTCACACCTGGGCACACCTGGGGACAGGGGACACACCTGGGGACACTCAGAGAATCACAGCTGGGCACACCTGGGGACAGGTGACACACCTGGGACACACCTGAGCTCATTCAGACACACCTGGGACACACCTGGGGACACACCTGGGCACACCTGGGACACACCTGAGGACACTCAAACACACCTGAGCTCACACCTGAGCTCATTCATGCACAGCTGGGACACACCTGAGCACACCTGGGACACACCTGGGCACACTCAGACACACCTGGGCACACTCAGACACACCTGAGGACACTCAAACACACCTGAGCTCATTCAGACACACCTGGGCACACTCAGAGTCACATGTGGGACACACCTGGACACAGGTAACACACCTGGGGACACACCTGGGACACACCTGGGACACACCTGGGCACACCCAGACACACCTGAGGACACACCTGAGCTCATTCAGACACACTCAGAGTCACACCTGGACACACCTGGACACACCTGAGGACATTCAGACACACCTGGGCACACCTGGACACACCTGAGGACACTCAAACACACCTGAGCACACACCTGGGCACATTTAGACACACCTGGGGCACACCTGGGCACACTCAGAGTCACACCTGGGACACACCTGGGCACACCTGGGCACACTCAGACACACCTGGGACACACCTGAGGACACTCAAACACACCTGAGCTCACACCTGAGCTCATTCAGACACACTCAGAGTCACACCTGGGCACACCTGAGCACACCTGGGGACACCTGGGCACACTCAGACACACCTGGACACACCTGGGCACACTCAAACACAGCTGAGCTCATTCAGACACACTCAGAGTCACACCTGGGCACACCTGGACACACCTGGGCACACTCAGACACACCTGGCACACCTGGGCACACCTGAGGACACTCAAACACACCTGGGCTCACACTTGAACTCATTCAGACACACTCAGAGTCACACCTGGGACACACCTGGGACACACCTGAGCACAGGTGACACACCTGGGACACACCTGGGACACACCTGGGCACACTCAGACACACCTGAGGACACTCAAACACACCTGAGCTCATTCAGACACACCTGGGCACACCTGGACACACCTGGACACACACCTGGGACACACCTGAGGACACTCAAACACACCTGGGGACACATCTGGGTACACCTGGGCACACTCAGAGTCACACCTGGGCACACTCAAACACACCTGAGCTCATTCAGACACACTCAGAGTCACACCTGGGCACACCTGGACACACCTGAGGACATTCAGACACACCTGGGCACACTCAGAGTCACACCTGTCCCCACCTATCCCCACCTGTCCCCAGGTGTCCCCAGGTGTCCCTCACCTGCTCCTGGCCCAGCACCACCACCCCGTGCGGTCTCAGGGCGTGGCCCGGGGCCAGCCCCTCCCCCCTCCCGCGGGGGATCCCGTCCTGGAAGCTCCTCCAGGTGCCCCCCGAGGCCGCCCAGGTGACACAAAGGTGCTGCCACCTGCCCGGGGCCGGGGACAGCGACAGCGCCACCGCCTGGGGGGGACAAAAAACACCGAAATTGTACAAAATGAACCCAAAAAACCGCATCGAAATAACCCGAATTAGCCCGAAATTATCCCGAAAACCCCGCCCAGGTGACCCCAAACCCCGTCCAGGTGACACCAAACCCCGCCCAGGTGACCCCAAACCCCGCCCAGGTGACCCCAAACCCCGCCCAGGTGACACAAAGGTGCTGCCACCGCCTGGGGGAGAGAAAAACCCAAAATTATATAAAATTAACCCCAAAAAACGGGACTGGAATAAGCCAAAAATGGACAGAAATAACCCCAAATTATCCTGAAATTAACTCAAAATTATCCCCAAAATTTTCCCTGAAATTATCCCCAAATTACCCTGAAATTATGCCAAATTTTCCCCGAAATTATCCACAAATTTTCCCCAAATTATCCCAAAATTACCCTAAAATTATCATGAAATGATACGGAAATTATCCCAAATTTATTCTGAAATTATCCCCAAAATTATCCCAAATTAACCCAAAATTACCCTGAAATGATCCTGAAATTATTCCAAAAATTATCCCCAAATTTAACCTCAAATTATCCCAAAATTATCGCGAAATGATCCTGAAATGATCCTAAATTATCCCGAAATTATCCCAAAAACCCCGCCCAGGTGACCCCAAACCCCGCCCAGGTGACCCCGAACCCCGCCCAGGTGACCCCGAACCCCGCCCAGGTGAGCCCAAACCCCGCCCAGGTGACCCCAAACCCCGCCCAGGTGACACAAAGGTGCTGCCACCGCCTGGGGGAGAGAAAAACCCAAAATTATATAAAATTAACCCAAAAAACGGGACTGGAATAAGCCAAAAATGGACAGAAATAACCCCAAATTATCCTGAAATTATCCCCAAAATTATCCCCAAAATTATCCCAAATTATCCCCAAATTACCCTGAAATTATCCCAGATTTTCCCCAAAATTATCCACAAATTTTCCCCAAATTATCCCAAAATTACCCTAAAATTATCATGAAATGATACGGAAATTATCCCAAATTTATTCTGAAATTATCCCCAAAATTATCCCAAATTAACCCAAAATTATCCTGAAATGATCCTGAAATTATTCCAAAAATTATCCCCAAATTATCCCCAAATTTAACCTCAAATTATCCCCAAATTATCGCGAAATGATCCTGAAATGATCCTAAATTATCCCGAAATTATCCCAAAAACCCCGCCCAGGTGACCCCAAACCCCACCCAGGTGACCCCAAACCCCGCCCAGGTGACGCCAAACCCCGCCCAGGTGACACAAAGGTGCTGCCACCGCCTGGGGGAGAGAAAAACCCAAAATTATATAAAATTAACCCAAAAAAACGGGACTGGAATAAGCCAAAAATGGACAGAAATAACCCCAAATTTTCCTGAAATTATCTGAAAAATTATCCCCAAAATTATCCCAAATTATCCCAAAATTACCCTGAAATTATCCCCAAATTACCCTGAAATTACCCCAAATTTATCCCGAAATTATCCATTCCACAAATTATCCCAAAATTACCCTGAAATTATCAGGAAATGATGCTGAAATGATTCCAAATGTATTCTGAAATTATCCCCGAAATTATCCCAAATTAACCCAAAATTATCCTGAAATCATCCCGGAAATGATCCCAAAATTATCCAGAAATTATCCCAAAACACCTAAAAATAAACCCCAAATCCCCCCCCCCCAAAAAAACCCCCAAAATTTCCAAATTACCCACAAACTTCCCTAAAATCTCTGAAGAAAAATTAAAAAGTCTCCTAAAACCTAAAAGAGACCTGAAAAAAACCCCAAAAAATCTCAAAAAAAAAAAAGACAAACCCAAAAAATTCTTTAAAAATTCTTAAAAAATCCCCCCCAAAAAAACCCTAAAAAACAAAAAAATCATAAAAAAATTCTTAAAAAATCCCCAAAAAAAATCTCCCCCCAAAAAAACCAACAAAAAATTATCAAAAAATTCTTTAAAAATCCCCAAAAAATCCAAAAAAATCCCCAGAAATCCCAAACAAAAAAAACACAAAAAATCATCAAAAATTCTTAAAAAGTCCCCCAAAAAAAAAAAAAAAACCCACAAAAAATAATGAAAAATTCTTAAAAATCCCAATCCCTCCAAAAAAAAATCATCAAAAATTCTTTAAAAATCCCAAATAAATCCAAAAAAATAAAACCCAAACCATAAAAATAATCAAAAAAATTCTTTAAAATCCCCCAAAAAAATCCCCCAAAAAAACCAAAAAACCACTATAAAAAAAAATTTAAAAATTCTTTAAAAAATCCCCCAAAAAATCCAAAAGAAAAATAAAAACAAAAAAAAAATTCTTTAAAAATCTACAAAAAATCAAAAAAAACACAAAAAAACAAATCAATCAAAAAAACACCCCAAAATCATCAAAAAAATCTTTAAAAATTCCTCAAAAAAATTTTTAAAAACCCCACAAAAACCCAAAAAATCATCAAAAAATTCCTAAAAAAATCCCTAAAAAATCCAAAAAACCCACAAAAAACCCCAAAAAATCATCAAAAAATTCCTAAAAAAATCCAAAAAAAACCCCAATAAACCAACAAAAAACCCCCAAAAAATCACCAAAAAATTCCTAAAAAATCCCTAAAAAAATCCAAAAAAAGAAAAATAAAAAACCCACAAAAAATAATTTTTAAAAATTCTTTAAAAAATAAAAAAAAAAATCCTCCAAAAAAAACCCCTAAAAATCATCAAAAAATCTTTAAAAATTCCCTAAAAAAATAATTTAAAAAACCCACAAAAAAACCCAAAAAATCATCAAAAAATTCCTAAAAAACCCCCCAAAAAACCGACAAAAAACCCCAAAAAATTCTTTTAAAAATCCCCCAAAAAAATCCAAAAAAACCACAAAAAAACCCCTAAAAAACCACCCTGAAGATCATCAAAAAATTCTTTAAAAATCAAAAAAAATAAAAAATAGAAAAATAAAAAATCCACAAAAAATAATTAAAAAATTATTTAAAAATCTTCAAAAAATAAAAAAAAAAAACAAAAAACCCCCCAAAAAATCATAAAAAAATCTTTAAAAAATCCCAAAAAAATAATTAAAAAAACCCCACAAAACCCCAAAAAATCATAAAAAAATTCCTAAAAAATCCAAAAAAACCCCAATAAACCAACAAAAAACCCCAAAAAATCATTAAAAAAAATTCCTAAAAAATCCAAAAAAACCCCCAATAAACCAACAAAAAAACCCCAAAAAATCATAAAAAAAATTCCTAAAAAATCCCAAAAAAACCCACAAAAAACCAACAAAAAAACCCCAAAAAATCATCAAAAATTCCTAAAAATCCCCCAAAAAAATCCCAAAAAATCCCCCAAAAAACCCCAAAAAACCACCCTAAAAAAATCTTAAAAAAATCCCCAAAAAAATCCCAAAAAACCCCCAAAAAAAACCCCTAAAAAAATTCCAGAATTTTATCTTAAATAAACCCCAGAACTGCCCGAATTTCCCCACCTGGTCGTCCACCAGCAGCTCCAGGGGCCGCCCGCCCCAGGCCAGCAGCACCAGCTCGTTGGGCTGCCCGGGCGCCGCGTACGAGAAGGGGGTGCCCAGGTTGGGGGCGCCCCCGGGGCGCAGCCACAGACAGACGGACACGGCCCCCAGGGCGCTGCGGACGGGCGGACGGACGCGGGCGAACATGTAATTGGTGCGGAGGGGGAAGGACACGCGGAAACCGCCCCGCGAACCTGGGGGGAGGACAAAAAAATCGGGAAAATTCAGGATAAAAATTGAAATTTAGCCTGATTTTTTTTCCCAAAAGTCGCCCAATTTTCCACTAAAATCGGCTGAAATTTGCCCCAAAATCGCCCCAAGTACGGTGAAATTCTGCCCCAAATTTGCCCCAAATTCGCCCCTTGAATCTCAATCCCAGGAGTCCCAAATCCCCCGAAATTGTCCCCCAAATCCCCCTCAAATGTCGCCCAAAATTCACCACAAATTTACCCCCAAAATCTCAATCCTAAGAGTTCCAAATCCCCCCAAATTCTCCCTCAAATTCACCCTGAAATCCTCACAAATTTGCCCCCAAAATCTCAATCCCAGGAGTCCCAAATCCCCAGAAATTGTTCCCCAAATTCTTCCCCAAATCCCCCTCAAATGTCCCCATATTCACTCCCAAAGTTGCCCAAAATTCACCCCTAAATTCTCAATCCTAAAAGTTCAAAATCCCCCCAAATTCACCCCAAATTCTCCCTCAAATTCACCCTGAAATCCTCACAAATTTGCCCCCAAAATCCCAATCCCAGGAGTCCCAAATCCCAAAAAATTGTCCCCCCAATTTTTCTCCAAACTCCCCAATTTTGACCCAAAATGCCCCCAAATAAAACCCCAAAATCCCAATGCAGGGGTCCCAAATCCCCTCAAATTCCCGGGTGAAAATGGAATTGGTGCGGAGGGGGAAGGACACGCGGAAACCGCCCCGCGAACCTGGGGGGAAATCGGGAAAATTCAGGATAAAAATTGAAAATTTAGCCTGAAATTTTGGGCAAAATCGCCGTAAAAATCCCACTGATTTTGTCCCAAATTTGGCCAGAAATCGCACAAAAATTCGCCCCAAATTCATCCCAATTCCCCCCGTAAAAATCCCTCAAAATTTCACCCAAATTCCCCTTCAAATTCTTCCCCAAATTCACACCCATGTTGATCCCAAAATCTACTCCCAAATTCACCCCAAATTCTCCCTCAAATTCACCCTAAATTCACCTCAAAATCCTCTCAAATTTGCCCCCAAAATCTCAATCCCAGGAGTCCCAAATCCCCCAAAATTGTCCCCCAAATTCTTCCCCAAATCCCCCTCAAATGTCGCCCAAAATTCACCACAAATTTACCCCTAAATTCTCAATCCTAAGTGTTCCAAATCTCCCCAAATTCTCCCTCAAATTCACCCCAAATTTACCTCAAAATCCTCTCAAATTTGCCCCCAAAATCCCAATCCCAGGAGTCCCAAATCCCCAGAACTTTCCCCAAAATTATTCCCAAACTCCCCCAATTTTGACCCAAAATGCTCCCAAATAAAACCCCAAAATCCCAATGCAGGGGTCCCAAATCCCCTCAAATTCCCGGGTGAAAATGGAATTGGTGCGGAGGGGGAAGGAGACGCGGAAACCGCCCCGCGAACCTGGGGGGAAATCACAAAAATTCAGGATAAAAATTGAAAATTTAGCCTGAAATTTTGGGCAAAATCGCCGTAAAAATCCCACTGATTTTGTCCCAAATTTGGCCAGAAATCGCCCAAAAATTCGGCCCAAATTCTTCCCAATTCCCCCCGTAAAAATTCCTCAAATTTTCACCAAAATTCACCCTGAAATGCCCTCAAAATTTCACCCAAATTCCCCTTCAAATTCTTCTCCAAATTCACCCTAAATTTACCTTAAAATCCTCTCAAATTTACCCCAAATTTGCCCCCAAAATCCCAATCCCAGGAGTCCCAAATCCCCAGAAATTGTCCCCCAAATTATTCCCCAAACTCCCCCAATTTTGACCCAAAATGCCCCTAAATAAAACCCTAAAATCCCCAAAATCCCCTCAAATTCCCGGGTGAAAATGGAATTGGTGCAGAGGGGGAAGGACACGCGGAAACCGCCCCGCGAACCTGGGGGGAAATCGGGAAAATTCAGGATAAAAATTGAAAATTTAGCTTGGAATTTTTTCCCAAAAATCGGCTGAAATTTGCCCAAAAATCGCCCAAAGTACAATGAAATTCTGCCCCAAATTCGCCCCCAAAATCTCAATCCTAAGTGTTCCAAATCTCCCCAAATTCTCCCTCAAATTCACCCCAAATTTACCTCAAAATCCACTCAAATTTGCCCCAAATTTTGCCCCCAAAATCTCAATCCCAGGAGTCCCAAATCCCCAGAAATTCTCCCCCAAATTCTTCCCCAAATCCCCCTCAAATGTCCCCATATTCACCCCCAAAGTCGCCCAAAATTCACCCCAAATTTACCTCAAAATCCTCTCAAATTTGCCCCAAATTTGCCCCCAAAATCTCAATCCCAGGAGTCCCAAATCCCAAAAATTGTCCCCCAAATTCTCCCTCAAATTCGCCCCAAATTCCTCCTCAAAATTCCCCCAAATTCCCCAAATTTGCCCCCGAATTCCCCCCAAATTCAGCCCCAAAAATCCCAATCCTGGAGGTCTCAAATGGCCCCAAATCCCCCCAAATTCTCCCCAAATTTGGCCCCAAATTTCCCCCAAATTTCCTCGAAATTCTCCCCCAAATGCCCCAAAATTTCACCCAAATTCTCCCCCAAATGCCTCCAAATTCACCCCCAAATTCTCCCCAAAATTCACCCCAAATTCACCCCCAAAATCTCCATCTCAGGAGTCCCAAATTCTTTCCCAAATCCCCCAAGATTTGCCCCAAAATCACCCAAATTTGCCCCAAAAAATCCCAATCCCGAAGACCCAAAAACCCAAAAATCCCAATCCCCAAAATCCCCAAAAATCCCCCAAAATCCCAAAATCCCCCAAAATCCCCAAAACCCCAAAAAACCCCAAACCCCAAAAACCCCAAAACCCCAAAAATCCCAAAACCCAAAAAATCCCCAAAATTCAAAAAATCCTCAAAATCCCCAAAACCCCCAAAAATCTCAATCCCAAAAATCCCCAAATTTCCCCCAAAATCCCAAATTTTCCCAAAATCCCCCAATCCGGAACCCCTCGGCGGTTGCCATGGTTACCGTAGTGGTTGCCATGGAGCGGATGCCGGTTGCCATGGTTACCGCCCTCCAGCCGGTTGCCGGGTTTGCCGTTGCCATGGAGACCGGGCGGGTGGTTGCTATGGAGGAGGCCGCTGCGGTTGCCATGGTAACCGTGGGCGTGGGCGGGGTCGGCGGCCTTGGCGCGGTTGCCATGGTAACCCAGGGGGTGATGGGGGTGATGCTGGTTGCCATGGAAACCATCGGGGTGGTCGCCGTGGTCCTTCCCGCGGTCGCCGTGGTGATCGTGGGGGGCGTGGTTGCCATGGAGACCGTGGTGGTTGCCATGGAGACCGTGGGGATGCTTTTCCTCATGGTGGTTGCCATGGAGATCGTTGCGGTTGCCATGGAGACCGTGGGGATGCTTCTCCTCATGGTGGTTGCCATGGAGATCATTGCGGTTGCCATGGAAACCGTGGGGATGCTTCTCCTGGTGGTGGTTGCCATGGTGACCGTCATGGTGGTCCCCATGCTTCTCGTGGTGGTGGTTGCCATGGAGACCGTCGTGGTTGCCATGGAGACCATGGGGATGCTTCTCCTGGTGGTGGTTGCCATGGAGACCATCATGGTTGCCATGGAGACCGTGAGGATGCTTCTCCTCCTCGCCGTCATGGTGGTTGCCATGGAAACCGTGAAGATGCTTCTCATGGTGGTGGTGGTGGTTGCCATGGTGACCGTCATGGCGGTCCCCATGCTTTTCATGGTGGTCGCCATGGTGACCGTCGTGGTCGCCATGGTGACCGTGATCGTGGTCGCCGTGGTGACCGCTCAGGTGGTCCCCATGCTTCTCGTGGTGGTTGCCATGGTGACCGTCGTGGTCGCCATGGAGACCGTGGGGATGCTTCTCCTCGTGGTGGTGGTGGTGGTGGTTGCCATGGTGACCGTCGTGGTGGTCCCCGTGCTTCTCGTGGTGGTTGCCATGGTGATCGTGGGGATGCTTCTCCTGGTGGTTGCCATGGTAACCGTGATGCTCAGCGTGGTGGTCCCCGTGCTTCTCATGGTGGTGGTGGTTGCCATGGAGACCGTGGTGGTGGTTGCCATGGAGACCGTGGGGATGCTTCTCCTCATGGTGGTGGTGGTTGCCGTGGTGGTCGCCGTGGTGACCGTGGTTGCCATGGTGATGGGAGCCGTTGCCATGGAGACGCAGCTGCAGCTCCAGGGCCTCGATTTTCCTCTGCAGGGCCTCGCGCAGCCCGGACACGTTCCGGCTCTGGGGGACGGGGGGAAACGGGCCCAAAATCAGCCAAAATCACCCCAAAATCATCACAAAAATGAGCCAGAATCACCCCAAGAATGAGCCCAAAATTCCCCCAAAAACTGCCCCAAAACCGCCCAAAAATTACCCCAAAATCACCCAAAAGTTACCCCAAAAATGAGCCAAAATCACCCCAAGAATGACCCCCAAATTCCCCCAAAAACTGCCCCAAAATCACCCAAAAATGAGCAAAAATCACCCCAAGAATAAGCCCAAAATTCCCCCAAAAACTGCCCCAAAACCACCCAAAAATTACCCCAAAATCACCCAAAAATTACCCCAAAATGAGCCAGAATCACCCCAAGAATGAGCCCCAAATTCCCCCAAAAACTGCCCCAAAATCACCCAAAAATGACCCCAAAAATGTACCCAGAGTGACCCCAAAATCACCTTAAAACCGCCCCAGAATCACCCAAAAAATCACCCCAAAAATGAGCTAAAAATTATCCCCAAATTGCCCAAAAATCTCCAAAAAATCCCCCCAAAATCACTCAAAAGAGGCCCTAAAATCACCCCAAAAATGAGCCCAAAATGACCCAAAAATCACCCTAAAAATTACCCAAAAATGACCCCAAAATGACCCCAAACCAACCCAAAAATGGCCCCAAAATGGCCCCCAAATGACCCAAAAATCACCCTAAAAATGACCCCAAAATGACCCCAGGAGGCCCCGCCCCTCTCCTTTAGCCCCTCCCCTTCCTTTTAACCCCTCCCCTTTAACCTCTCCCCTTTAACCACGCCCCTTTAGCCTCTCCTCTTTAGCCCCGCCCCCTTTAGCTCCACCCCCTAACCTTCAACTCCTCCCCACAATTTTAGCCCCTCCCCCTTTAAACCTTGTGCTTTTAGGCCCCGCCCCCTTTAGCCCCTCTCTCTTTAGCCCCGCCCCCTTAATTTGCCACTGACCCCCTCCCTTTCGCCCCGCCCCTTTAGCCCCGCCCCTTTTAGCCCCACCTCCTTCAGCCTTTCCCCTTAAGCCTCAACCCTTTAGCCCCACCCCCTTTGACCCCGCCCCCTTTGGCCCCGCCCCTTTGGCCCCGCCCCCTCACCTGCAGCTCGCGCAGCCGCTCCCGCATTTCCTGCAGGGCCCTCAGCGGCCCCTCCCCCACCCCCTCCCCTTCCCCCTCCTCCTCCTCCTCCTCCTCCCGCCCCTCCCCCTCCCGGCACCGCCCCGCCCCTCCCGCCCAAGCCCCGCCCCCTTCCACGGCCACGCCCGGCCAGGCCACGCCCCCTTGTCCTTGCGGGGGGAGGGGCGTGCAGAGGAAGCGGAGGGGGGGGGAGGGGCCGGGTGGGGGAGGGGCGGCGGCCGAGAGGAGGAAGAGGGGGAGGAGCAAGGGGAGGGGCGGGGCCATCAATGAATAATTAATGAGGCGGGGAATGAATGAATAATGAATGAGCCCAGGGTGGGGGAGGGGCGGCGTCCGGGCGGCTGCGGAGAGAAAAAAAGGGGGGGGAGGGGCGAGGGAGGGTCCTCGACATCCGGGACCCCTCCCCCACCTCTTTGACCCCTCCCCCACCTCTGGGACCCCTCCCCCATTTCTGGGGCCCCTCCCCCACCCCTGGGACCCCTCCCCCACCCCCAAACCCCCTTTTCCCTTTCCCCTCCCCCGCCCCCGATCCTCTCCTGCCCCTCCCCCCCCTCCACCTGCAGCCCCTCCCCCCACCCCCAAATCCCCTTTTTCCCTTCCCCCTCCCCCCCCTTTTCCCCCTCCCCCACCCCCCAAATCCCCTCCCCCATTCCCTCCCCCTCCCCCACCCCCAAATCCCCTTTCCCCTCCCCCTCCCCCACCCCCCCGCCCCTCCCCCACCCCTCACCTGCAGCCCCCTCCCCTCTCCCGCGGCCGCTCCCGCTCCGGACTGGGCTGAACTGGGATTGACTGGGACGGGGGGGGGAGGGGCAGGGGAGGGGGAGGGGGGGGAGGGGGGGATCAGAGCGGATCAAGGGAGGGGGAGGGGCCAGAGGAGAGGGGGGAGGGGGAGGGGCCGGCGCTGGGCAAAGAAACCGGGAGGGAGGCGGAAAAACCAGTAAAAACCAGTAAAAACCAGTAAAAACCAGTATGGACCAGTATGGGCCAGTAAAAACCAGGATGGGCCAGGAAAAACCAGTAAAAACCAGTATGGACTAGTATGGACCAGTAAAAACCAGTATGGGCCAGTATAAACCAGGATGGACCAGTAAAAACCAGTAAAAACCAGTATGGACCAGTATAAACCAGGATGGACCAGTAAAAACCAGGAAAAACCAGTATGGACCAGTATGGACCAGTATAAACCAGTAAAAACCAGTATGGAGTAGTATAAAGCAAAATGGACCAGTATAAACCAGTATGGACCAGTAAAAACCAGTACGGACCAGTAAAAACCAGTATGGGCCAGTATAAACCAGTATGGGCCAGTAAAAACCAGTACGGGCCAGTATAAACCAGTATGGGCCAGTAAAAACCAGTATGGACCAGTAAAAACCAGTATGGAGAAGTACGGACCAGTAAAAACCAGTACGGGTCACTATGGACCAGTAAAAACCAGTTAAAACCAGTTAAAACCAGTATGGAGTAGTATAAACCAGAACGGACCAGTATAAACCAGTATGGACCAGTAAAAACGAGTACAAACCAGTATGGACCAGTACAAACCAGTATGGACCAGTTTGGCTTTCAGGGCTCCCAGTTTGACCAGTTTGGGGCTCCCAGTTCAGACCAGTTTGAGGCTTCTCGGCTCCCAGTTTGGGGCTCTGGGGTTCCAGTTCAGACCAGTTTGGGGCTCCCAGTATGGACCAGTCCAAACCAGTATAAACCAGTCCAAACCAGTTCAGACCAGTACAAACCAGTCCGAACCAACCCAAACCAGTCCCTCCCAGTATAAACCAGTTCAAACCAGTATAAACGAGTCCAAACCAACCCAGACCAGTCCCTCCCAGTATAAACCAGTCAAAACCAGTCCCTCCCACTCCAAACCAGTCCAAACCAGTATAAACCAGTCCCAACCAACCCAGACCAGTCCCTCCCAGTATAAACCAGTCCAAACCAGTTCAGACCAGTATAAACCAGTCCGAACCAACCCAAACCAGTCCCTCCCAGTATAAACCAGTCCCTCCCAGTATAAACGAGTCCAAACCAACCCAGACCAGCCCTTCCCAGTATAAACCAGTCAAAACCAGTCCCTCCCAGTATAAACCAGTTAAAACCAGTATAAACCAGTCCCAGCCAACCCAGACCAGTCCCTCCCAGTATAAACCAGTCCAAACCAGTACAAACCACTCAGACTCCGCCCACTCCCAGTAAACTCCAGGATCCCTGGAATTCTTTATTGCCCCTCCCCCACCCCCCAAATCCCACCCCCCCAATCCGGGGGCGGGGCTCAAAGAAGGGGCGGGGCTTAAAGAGAGGGCGGGGTTTGAAAAGTGGGAGGGGCTTCGGCCCCGCCCCTCCCTCACCCCCTCGGGCTCAGTTCTCCACGGCGGCTGCGGAAGGAAAATCCCAAAATTCACAAATTTCGCCTCAAATTTCTCAACAAGAATCCCAAAATTTCTCCCCGAAATCCCAGGATTTCCCTCTTGGGAGCCCGAAATCCCTAAAATTGCCAAATTTCTCCCCAAAATTCCCCAATTTTTCCCCCAAAATCCCCTTTTTTTTCCTCCCAGATTCACTGGGTTTTCCCCCCAAACTTCCAATATTTTCCAATTTTTTCCCCAAATTCCGAAATATTTCCCCCAACTTCCCAACTTTCCCCCCAAAATTCCCAATTTCCCCCCGAATTTCCCAAATTTTCTCCTAAAATTTCCAATATTTTTCCCCAAAATTGCCCCAAAACTTCCCAATGTTTTTTCCCCAAACTCCCAAATTTTCCCCCCAAATTCCCCTTCCAAAATCCCATTTTTTCCCCCAAAATTTCCCAATTTTTTTCTCCAAATTCCCAATTTCCCTCTAAAATTCCCATATTACCTCCCAAAATTTCCCCTTTTTTCCCCCAAACCCACCTAGGCCGTCAGGGGGCGCCACCGCCGCTGCCGGGGCCCCCTCGGGGCCGCTCTGGCCGCTCAACTCGTTGGTCGGCGTCTCCTGCAACAAAATGGCGGCGCTCACATCCGATTGGCCGACACCGCTGTCAATCAAACCCGACCGCCCGGCGCGGCCCAATCACCTGATCGAATAGGTGCACGGTAACGTCATCGAAAAACGACACCGCCTTGCGCTTCCGGTTGGAGCTCAGTCCCACTTCCGGCGGGCGGCGCGGAGGTTTCAGGAGGCCGCGGAGGCCGCGGCCGCTCCAGGTGGAAACCACGAGCGGGACCGGCGGGACCGGCCCCGGTGAGGCCCCCTCGGCGTCCGGAGCTTCCTCCGCGTCCTCCGCGTCCTCGTCGGGCTCGTCCGGAGCTGCCCGGGCCGCGTCGGGGCCGCCCCAGCGCGGCGGGAGAGGCCGCAGGGCCAGAGGCGGCAGCGGCAGCGAGAGGCGGGAGGCCTTGGCTGAGGGGGGAAAAGGGCGGGAAAATGGGCGTTAAAATGAGGGGAAATAAAGGGAAAATGAGGGAAAAATGAGGAAAATTGGAAGGGGAATGGGGGTTAAAATGAGGGAAAAATGAGGAAAATTGGGGGGGGGAATGGGGGTTAAAATGAGGGGAAATAAAGGAAAAATGAGGGAAAAATGAGGGCAAATCGGGAGGGGAATGGGGGGAAAATTGAGGGGGAAATGGGGGTTAAAATGAGGGGGAAGTGAGGGAAAATTGGGGGGAAATGGGGGCGAAAATTTAGGGGGAAAATGTGAGAAAATGAGGGGAAAAATAGGGAAAAATGAGACAAAATGGGGGGAAATGAATGGAAATGAGGGAAAAATTAGGGGGCAAGAGAGAAATTGGGGGAAAATGAGGGGAAATTTCCCCAAAATCCCCCCAAATCCTCCCAAAATCCCCAATTTTTTCCAAAAATACCCAAATTACCCCCTAAATTCCCAAAATCTCCCTCAAAATCCCCAACCACCCCCCAAAATCCCGAAATTTCCCCCCAAAATTCCTCACATTTCCTCCAAAACCCTCAAATTTCCCCCCAAAATTCCATAGATTTCCCCAAAATCCCCAGTTTTCCCCAATTTCCCCCAAAATCCCCAAATTTCCCCCCAAATATTCCCTCAATTTTCCCCTCAATTTTTTCCCCAAATCCCGCCCCAAAATCCTCAAAATTCCAAAATTTCCCAAATTTCCCCCCAATTTTGCCCCTCCCCCACCTCGGATCTCGGCGCTGCTCTCCCTGCGGGTGGGGGAGGGGCCGCGCGGGGCTCCCTCGGTGGCTCCGCCTCCTCCTCCTCCTCCTCCTCCTGCGGCCACGCCCCTGCCTGGACACGCCCCTCCTCTGCTCCGGCCACGCCCCCCTGCCGTGACCACGCCCCCTGCCGTGGCCACGCCCCCCGCGCGGGGCCTGAGGAGGTGGCGGGAGACGCCCTCGGTCAGGGACACCTGGAGGCGCTCCTGGCACACCTGGGACACACCTGGGGACACCTGGGGGGGCGGGGACACACCTGGGGACACCTGGGACACACCTGGGGACAGCCCCGGGGTCACCTGGGACACACCTGGGGACACCTGGGGGGGCGGGGACACCTGGGACACACCTGGGGACAGCCCCGAGGTCACCTGGGACACGCCCAGGGACACCTGGGACACACCTGGGGTCACCTGGGACACACCTGGGACATCCCCGGGGTCACACCTGGGGGACACCTGGGGGGGCGGGGACACACCTGGGGTCTCTGCCCCGCCCCCGCCGTGCAGATCTGGGGACGTTTCGGGGCTTTTTGGGGAGGACATTTTTGGGGCCATTTCGGGGTTTTTTGGGGACATTTCTGGGCACATCTTGGGATGTCCCAGGGAGCTCCTCGGGGACGTTTTTGGGGACATTTCGGGGCTTTTTGGGGCCGTCTCTGGGACGTTTTTGGGGACATCTCGAGGGTGTTTTGGGGACATTTCTGGGGACGTTTTTGGGGACATTTCGGGGCTTTTTGGGGACATTTTTGGGGACATTTTTGGGGACATCTCGGGATGTCCCAGGGACCCCCTCGGGGACGTTTTTGGGGACATTTCGGGGCTTTTTGGGGACATTTTGAGGTTTTTTGGGGCCATTTCTGGGGACGTTTTGGGGCTTTTTGGGGCCGTTTCGGGGCTTTTTGGGGAGGCCATTTCTGGGGACATTTCGGGGCTTTTTGGGGCCATTTCTGGGGCTGTTTCCGGGGGACATCTCGGGATGTCCAGGGAGCTCCTCGGGGGACATTTTTAGGGACATTTTGGGGCTTTTTGGGGCCATTTTTGGGGCCATTTCGGGGCTTTTTGGGGACGTTTCTGGGCCATTGTGGGATGTCCCAGGGAGCTCCTCGGGGACGTTTTTGCGGACATTTCGGGGCTTTTTGGGGCCGTTTCTGGGGACATTCCGAGATTTTTTGGGGACATTTCTGGGGACGTTTTTGGGGACATCTTGAGACATCCCAGGGACTCCCTTGGGGACATTTTTGGGGACATTTCGGGGCTTTTTGGGGCCGTCTCTGGGGACGTTTTTGGGGACATCTCGAGGTGTCCCAGGGACTCCCTCGGGGACATTTTTGGGGACGTTTCGGGGCTTTTTTGGGACATTTCTGGGGACATCTCGGATGTCCCAGGGATCCCACTGGGGACATTTTTGGGGACATTTTGAGGTTTTTTGGGGACATTTTTGGGGATATTTTGAGGTTTTTTGGGGACATTTCGTGGGTTTTTGGAACCATTTTTGGGGACATGTCTGGGGACCCTCTCTGAGACATTTTGAGGATTTTTGGGGACATTTCGGGGTTTTTGGAACCATTTTGGGGACATTTCTGGGGAGCCTCTCAGGGACATTTCGAGGATTTTTGGGGACATTTCGGGGGTTTTTTGGAGCCTTTTTTGGGGACATTTCTGGGGACCCTCTCTGGGACATTTCGAGGACTTTCGGGACATTTTCGGGGACATTTTGAGGTTTTTTGGGGACATTTCGGGGTTTTTTGGAGCCGTTTTTGGGGGATGCCCTCGGGACATTTCGAGGTTTTTTGGGGACATTTTGGGGCTTTTTGGGGACATTTCCGGGGACCCCTTGAGGGCATTTTTAGGGGCATTTTTGGGGACATTTCGTGCTTTTTGGGGACATTTTTGGGGACATCTCCAGGTGCCTCCTCGGGGACATTTTTGGGGACATTTCGGGCTTTTTGGGGCCATTTTTGGGGACACCTCCAGGTGCTTCGGGACCTTTTTGGGGACCCCCTGGAGGACTTTGGGGACATCTTCGGGGACATTTTCGGGGCCACCTCGGGGCGTTTCGGGGACATTTTTGGGGACGGCTCCCGCTGTTGCCTCGGGGACATTTTTGGGGACATTTTTGGGGACATTTTCGGGGCCACCTCGCGGCATTTCCTCGGGGACCCCCTGCCCCTCCTTGGGGACCTCGTTGGGGACTTGGGGCTCCTCCTCGGGGACAACCTTTGGGGACATTGGGGACACCAGGGACACTTTGGGGGGACATCGGGGACCCCCCTGGGGACATCGGGGACCCCCTTGGGGACCCCTCTGGGGACATTTGGGGACACCCCCCCCCTGTGGTGCCACCCAGGGGGTCCCCGGGGGTGTCCCCAAGGGGGTCCCCAGCTTCCGGTGGCCTTGGTGGCATCTCCGGTGGCCTGGGGACACCTCCGGTGGCCTTGGGGACAGTTCTGGTGGCCTTGGAGACATCTCCGATGGCCTTGGTGGCATCTCTGGTGGCCTTGGGGACAATTCTGGTGGCCTTAGGGACACTTCTGGTGGCCTTGGGGGCCTTGGCGACACCTCTGGGGCCTTGGGGACAGTTCTGGTGGCCTTGGTGGCCTTGGGGACACTTCTGGTGCCTCTCTGGTGGCCTTAGGGGTGTCTCTGGTGGCCTTGGTGGCATCTCTGGTGGCCTTGGGGACACCTCCGGTGGCCTTGGGGACATCTCCAGTGGCCTTGGTGACACTTCTGGTGGCCTTGGGGACAGTTTTGGTGGCGTCTCTGGGGGGCCTTGGGGACACCTCTGATGGCCTTGGGGGCATCTCCGGTGGCCCTGGGGACAGTTCTGGTGGCCTTGGTGGCATCTCTGGTGGCCTTGGTGGCATCTCTGGTGGCCCTAGGGACACTTCTGGTGGCCTTGGGGGCCTTGGTGACACTTCTGGTGGCCTTGGGGACAGTTCTGGTGGCCTCTCTGGTGGCCTTAGGGGTGTCTCTGGTGGCCTTGGAGACATCTCCGGTAGCCTTGGTGGCATCTCCGGTGGCCTTGGTGGCATCTCTGGTGGCCTTGGAGATGCCTCTGGTGGCCTTGGGGACAGTTCTGGTGGCCTTGGTGGCATCTCCAATGGCCTTGGGGACACTTCTGGTGGCCTTGGTGGCATCTCTGGTGGCCTTGGTGGCATCTCCGGTGGCCTTGGGGACATGGCCGGGGTCAAAGGGGCCGTCCTCGTCCCCAAGGTGCCACCGCCGGTGACAACGGCGACGTCCTGGGGGGCACCGGGGGCGGCTCCGGGCTCAGTGTCCGGCCCTGGGCCATCGATGTCCGGTTTTGTCCCCGAGGTGCCACCTCCGGTGACAAAGGTGACGGTGGACACATCCTGACCCAACGGCGACCGGGCTTGGGCCAATGTCCGGTCTTGGGTCAATGTTGGGTCTTGGGTCAACGATGGCCAATCTTGGGTCAACGATGACCGGGCCCAGGGTCAAGGTCCGGTCTTGGGCCAATGTTGGGTCTTGGGTCAAGGATGATCGGGCTTGGGTCAATGTTGAGTCTTGGGTCAATGTTGAGTCTTGACCCAACGGTGACCGTGCTTGGGTCAATGTTGGGTCTTGGGTCAACGGTGACCGGGCTTGGGTCAATGTCCGGTCTTGGGTCAAGGACGACCCAGTCCTGACCCAATGATGACCGGTCTTGGGCCAATGTTGAGTCTTGGGTCAACGATGACCGGGCTTGGGTCAACGATGGCCAATCTTGGGTCAACGATGACCGGTCCTGGGCCAATGTCTGGTCTTGGGTCACTGTCCGGTCCTGACCAGACGGTGACCGGTCTTGGGTCAATGTTGGGTCTTGGGTCAACGGTGATCGGTTTTGACCCAACGATGACCGGTCTTGGGTCAATGTCCGGTCTTGGGTCAAGGATGACCAATCTTGGGCCAATGTTGAGTCTTGGGCCAACGATGACCGGTCCAGGGTCAATGTCCGATCTTGGGTCAAGGATGACCGGTCCTGACCCAACGATGACCAATCTTGAGTCAATGTTGAGTCTTGGGTCAACGATGACCGGTCTTGGGTCAATGTTGGGTCTTGGGTCAATGATGACCAATCTTGGGCCAATGTTGGGTCTTGGGTCAATGATGACCAATCTTGGGCCAATGTTGAGTCTTGGGTCAATGATGACCGGTCTTGGGTCACTGTCTGGTCCTCACCCAATGATGACCGGTTCCTGACCCAATGATGACCAATCTTGGGCCAATGTTCGGTCTTGGGTCAACGATGACCGGTCTTGGGCCAATGTTGAGTCTTGGGTCAATGTTGACCGGTCTTGGGTCAACGATGTGACCAATTTTGGGGTCAATATTGGGTCTTGGGTAAAGGATGACCGGTCTTGGGTCAATGATGACCAATCTTGGGCCAATGTTGAGTCTTGGGTCAACGATGACCGGTCCAGGGTCAATGATGACCGGTCTTGGGTCACTGTCCGGTCCTGACCCCAACGATGACCGGTCTTGGGTCAATGTTGAGTCTTGGGTCAATATTGACCGGTTTTGACCCAACGATGACCGGTCCTGGGTTAATGTTGAGTCTTGGGTCAATGATGACCAATCTTGGGTCACTGTCCGGTTCCTGACCCAACGATGACCGGTCTTGACCAACGATGACCAATCTTGGGTCAGTGTTGAGTCTTGGGCCAATGATGACCTGTCCTGACCCAATAATGGCCGATCTTGGGCCAATGTTGAGTCTTGGGTCAACAATGACCGCTCCTGCCCCAACGTCGGCCGCTCTTGGCTCAATGTCCGGCCTTGTCCCCTTGGGGTCATTTCCAGCGACAGCGGCGCCGTCCCTTGGGCCGTTGACCTTTCTCGGCCCAACGACGTCCGGCTGTGTCCCCACGGTGCCACCTCTGGTGACAACGGTGACAATGACCCATCTTGGCCCAACGGCGACCGATCGTGGGTCAGCGTCCGGCCTCGGCCCCACGGGGTCATCTCAAGGGACAACGGCGACGTCCCTTGGGCCGTTGACCTTTCTTGACCCAACGGTGACCGCTCTTGGGCCAACGATGTCCACTCTTGGGTCAACGTCCGCTCTTGGGCCATTGATGTCCGGTTTTGTCCCCAAGGTGCCAACTCCAGTGACAACGGTGACAATGACCGGTCCTGACCCAACGGTGACCCCTCGTGACCCAACGATGACCGGTCCTGGGTCAACGATGACCAATCTTGGGTCAATGGCCGCTCTTGACCCAACCGGTGACCGATCGTGGGTCAGTGTCCGGCCTTGTCCCCACGGGGTCATCTCAAGGGACAACGGCGACGTCGCTTGGGCCGTTGACCTCGTTTGGGTCAACGATGGCCACTCCTGGGTCAGTGACCGGTCCTGACCCAAGGGTGACCGGTCTTGGGTCAATATTGACCGGTCTTGGGTCAACGAGGACGAATCTCGGGCCAATGTCCGGTCTTGGGTCAATATTGGCCGGGTCCTGGCTCAATGTCCGGTCTTGGGTCATTATTGACCGGTCTTGGGTCAACGAGGACAAATCTTGGGCCAATGTCCGGTCTTGGGTCAATATTGACCGGTCTTGACCCAATGATGACCGGTCCTGGCTCAATGTCCGGTTCCTGGGTCAATATTGCCGGTCTTGACCCAACGATGACCGGTCTTGGGTCAATGTCTGGTCTTGACCAATGATGACCGGTCCTGGCTCAATGTCCGGTCCTGGGTCAACAATGACCGGTCCTGGCTCAATGTCCGGTCTTGGGCCAATATTGGCCGGTCTTGACCCAATAATGGCTGCTTTTGGGTCAATGTTGAGTCTTGGGTCAATGATGACCCGCTCTTGACCCAACCATGACCGGTCTTGGGTCAACAATGACCGCTCTTGGCTCAATGTTGAGTCTTGGGTCAATGTCCACTCTTGACCCAACGGTGACTGCTGCTGGGTCAATGTCCGGTCTTGGTCAACGATGACCGCTCTTGACCCAACAATTGACCGGTCTTGGGTCAACGATGACTCAACGATGACGAATCTTGGGTCAATGTCCACTCCTGGGTCAACGCTGACCGCTCCTGGGTCAATGTCCGGCCTTGGGTCAACGATGACCGCTCTTGACCCAACATTGACTGGTCTTGGCCCAATGTCCACTCCTGGCCCAACGTTGACCGCTCTTGACCCAACGATGACGAATCTTGGGTCAACGTCCACTCCTGACCCAACGCCCGTCCCCTCCCCCACTCCGGCGACAAAACCTCCCTGACGACGACGACGTCATTGATGACATCACCGATGACGTCACCGCCCCCTCTCCCACCCCCGGGGGGCGACAACGCCGCCAGCGCGGGCGGCTCTTTTGTCACCTCCGACGATGACGTCACCACCGACGATGACGTCACCGACGATGACGTCACCGCCGCCGCCCCGTGCTCCTCCAACCGCACGAAAAACTCGGAGGTCCCCGAGGGGCTGCGCGCCCCCAGCACCGGCAGCACCCCGGCGGGGACGGCTCGGGGACGCCGGCGGTGACCGCGGTGACGATGCCACCCCCGGTGCCCCCGGTGCCCCCGGCGCGGCGCCGGCCGCGCTCCCAAAGGCACTCGAGGGCCAGGCCGCCCCCGTGCGCGTCCTGAGTGACCGTCAGCACGTCCTCGGTGTCCGGCAGCGCGTCCAGCAGCGGGGAACGGTGACACCGGTGACGCCTGCGCGTCCTGGGGTGGTGACAGTGGTGGTGGCAGCGTTGGGGACGTTTGGGGACGCCGGGCCAGCAGCGAGGAGAGGCGGGCGTGGAGCTGGTCCAGGGTGGGGCGCTGGGGAGGGGGCAGGCGGCAGGACTGGAGCAGCTCCGACCTGGGGGGACGTGGGGGGACGGTGAGAGGGAGTGGGGACGTTTGGGGATGTGTGGGGATGTTTGGGGGCGTTTGGGGACGTTTGGGGGCGTTTGGGGACGTGTGGGGGCGTTTGGGGACATTGGGGACACTGGGGGGATTGGGGACGTTTGGGGACGTTTGGGGATGGTGACAGGGTGTGGGGACGTTTGGGGACGTTTGGGGACGTGTGGGGATGGTGAGAGGGTTTGGGGACATTTGGGGGCGTTTGGGGGCGTTTGGGGACACTGGGGGGATTGGGGACATTTGGGGACGTTTGGGGACGTTTGGGGACGTTTGGGGACGTTGGTAGGAATCGAGGCATTGTGGAGGTTGGGGACATCTGGGGACATTGGGGACATTGGGGACACTGGGGGATTGGGGACATTTGGGGACATTGAGGTGATTTGGGGACATTTGGGGACATTTTAGGACTTTGGGGGATTTGGGGACATTTGGGGACATTGAGGTGATTTGGGACGTTTGTGGGGATGTTGGGGACATTGGGGGGGATTTGGGGACATTTGGGGACATTTTAGGACTTTGGGGGGATTTGGGACATTTGGGGACATCAGGGACAGATTCCCCCTATTTCCCCCCATTGTCCCCAATGTCCCCATTGTCCCCATTCCCCCCACTGTCCCCATTGTGTCCCCAATGTGTCCCCATTGTGTCCCCACTGTCCCCAATGTGTCCCCATTGTCCCCCCCATTGTCCCCCCCCATTGTCCCCACTGTGTCCCCATTGTCCCCCCCATTGTCCCCCCCACTGTCCCCAATGTGTCCCCACTGTCCCCCCCCACTGTCCCCATTGTCCCCCCCCCATTGTCCCCAATGTGTCCCCCCCGTCCCCGCTCTCACCATTGTCCCCAATGTGTCCCCATTGTCCCCAAACCCCCCAATCCCCCCCACTGTCCCCATTGTCCCCAATGTGTCCCCATTGTCCCCCCCCATTGTCCCCCCCCGCTCTCACCATTGTCCCCAATGTGTCCCCATTGTCCCCATTGTCCCCATGTCCCCCCCCCATTGTCCCCATTGTCCCCACTGTCCCCATTGTCCCCATTGTCCCCATTGTCCCCATTGTCCCCCCCATTGTCCCCCCGCTCTCACCACTGTCCCCATTGTCCCCAATGTGTCCCCCCCCCATTGTCCCCCCCCCCCATTGTCCCCCCCCCCCCTCTCTCACCAGGCCGGCGCCGCCCGGGGTGGGGGCAGGGCCGGGGGGCGGCGGCTCCGGAGCCGCCCCAGGAGCTGCAGGTCCGAGAGGTGGGGGAGGGGCTGGGCCCCCCACTCCAGGAGCTCCCACAGGGTCACGCCCAGGGCCCTGAGGGGACACAGGGACACCAATGTCACCAATGTCACCATCAGTGTCACCAATGTAATCATCATTGTCATTGTCATCATCATTGTCATCATTGTCAGCTCCCACAGGGTCACGCCCAGGGCCCTGCAGGGACACCATTGTCACCATCAGTGTCACCAATGTCACCAATGTCAGCATTGTCATCATTGTCATTATTGTCATCATCACTGTCAGCTCCCACAGGGTCACGCCCAGGGCCCTGAGGGACAAAGGTGTCACCATTGTCACCATCAATGTCATTGTCATCATCATTGTCACCATTGTCAGCTCCCACAGGGTCACGCCCAGGGCCCTGAGGGGACACAGGGACACCATTGTCACCATCAGGGTCACCAATGTCAGCAATGTCACCATCATTGTCACCAATGTCACCATTGTCATCATCATTGTCATTATTGTCATCATCATTGTCATTGTCATCATCATTGTCACCATTGTCAGCTCCCACAGGGTCACGCCCAGGGCCCTGCAGGGACACCATTGTCACCATCAGTGTCACCAATGTCACCAATGTCAGCATTGTCATCATTGTCATTATTGTCATCATCACTGTCAGCTCCCACAGGGTCACGCCCAGGGCCCTGAGGGGACAGAGGTGTCACCATTGTCACCAATGTCACCAATGTCACTGTCAGTGTCACCATTGTCATTGTCATCATCAGTGTCACCATTGTCACCATTGTCAGCTCCCACAGGGTCACGCCCAGGGCCCTGAGGGGACACCAATGTCACCATTGTCATCGTCATCATCATTGTCATTGTCACCATTGTCAGCTCCCACAGGGTCACGCCCAGGGCCCTGAGGGGACACGGGGGACACCATTGTCACCAATGTCACCATCAGTGTCACCAATGTAATCATCATTGTCATTGTCATCATCATTGTCACCATTGTCAGCTCCCACAGGGTCACGCCCAGGGCCCTGAGGGGACAAAAGTGTCACCATTGTCACCAATGTCATCATCATTGTCATCATTGTCATCATCATTGTCATTATTGTCATCATCATTGTCACCAATGTCACCATTGTCACCATTGTCAGCTCCCACAGGGTCACGCCCAGGGCCCTGCGGGGACACAGGGACACCAATGTCACCATTGTCACCAATGTCATCATTGTCATCACTGTCAGCTCCCACAGGGTCACGCCAGGGCCCTGAGGGGACACCAATGTCACCAATGTCATGATCAGTGTCACCATTGTCACCATTGTCACCATTGTCACCATTGTCAGCTCCCACAGGGTCACACCCAGGGCCCTCAGGGGACACAGGGACACCAATGTCACCAATGTCACCAATGTCACCAATGTCACCATTGTCACCGTCAGTGTCACCAATGTCACCATTGTCACCATTGTCACCATCAGTGTCACCAATGTCACCAATGTCACCAATGTCACCAGGGCCACCCTTCGGTGTCGCCAATGTCACCATTGTCACCACCATTGTCACCTCCCCCAGTGTCACCCCGATGTCCCCGATGTCCCCGAATCCCCCCCAAAATCCCCTCAATGTCCCCAATGTCCTTAAAGACCCAAATCCCCCGAATGTCCCCATTGTCCCCAAATGTCCCCATTGTCCCCAATCTCCCAAATGTCCCCAAATTACCCCAACGTCCCCAAATCCCCGAATTTCCCCAGTGTCCCCAAATGTCCTTAAAGACCCAAATCCCCTCAATGTCCCCCATTGTCCCCAATGTCCCCAAATCCCCCAAATGTCCCCAATCCCCCCAAAGTCCCCCAGTGTCTCCAATGTTCCAAATGTCCCCAAATCCCTCAAATGTCCCCAATCCCCCCAGTGTCCCCAATGTCCCCAAACCCCCTGAGTGTCCCCAATCCCCTCAATGTCCCCAGTGTCCCCAATGTCCCCAAAGTCCCCAATCCCGCCCAATGTCCCCAATGTCCCCCAGTGTCCCCCAATCCCCCCAAATGTCCTTAAAGACCCAAATCCCCCCAATGTCCACAATGTCCCCAAATCCCTCAAATGTCCCCAATCCCCCCAGTGTCTCCAAATGTCCCCCAGTGTCCCCCAGTGTCCCCCAATGTCCCCCATTGTCCCCAATCCCCCCAAAGTCCCCAAATATCCCCCAATGTCCCCCAATGTCCCCCAATGTCCCCAATCCTCCAAATGTCCCCCAATGTCCCCAAATGTCCTTAACGACCCAAATCCCCCCAATGTCCCCCGTGTCCCCAAATGTCCCCATTGTCTCCAGTGTCCCCAATGTCCCCAAATCCCCTGAATGTCCCCCCAATGTCCCCAAATGTCCTTAAAGACCCAAACCCCCGATTGTCCCCATTGTCCCCAATCCCCTCAATGTCCCCAAATCTCTCAATGTCCCCGAATGTCCCCAATCCCCCAAATGTCCCCAAATCCCCCCAGTGTCTCCAGTGTCCCCAAATGTCCTTAAAGCCCCAAATCCCCTGAATGTCCCGAATGTCCCCAAATGTCCCCATTGTCCATGAATGTCCCCAATGTCCCCAATGTCCCCAATGTCCCCAGTGTCCCCCCAGTGTCCCCCCTGACCAGACGTTGCTCTCTCTGCTCTGCGGCGCCACCTCCAGCGTCCCCCGGGCTCCCTTTGTCACCAGCTCCGGGGCCACCCAGCGCAGCGGCACCAGGGCGCGCTCGGGGGTCACGAAATAATCCTCCTGGATTTGGGGCAAAAATTGGGAAATTCCCAAAATTCCAGAAAATTCCGGGAGTTTTCTACAGTCCCGGGGGCGTTTCGGAGAAATTTTGGCGAAATTTCGTAAAAATTCGGCTGAAATTCCCATAAAAATTATCGGGAGGTTTTTTTTTTTTGGTGTTGCAAATGTTAGCGGACGCCCCGAATTCCCGAAGTTTGGAAAAGGGCGGAAAGTTCTGGGGATTCTGCGAGATTCCGGAGGAATTGCGGCAAAATTTTGTGAAAATTCCGCCCAAATTTGCCCCTAAAATTTGCCCCAAAATTTGCCCAAAAATTCCCCCCAAAAATCCCCTAAAATGCCCCAAAATTTACCCCCAAAAAATTCTCAAAATCCCCTAAAATCTCCCCCTGAAATCCCCCAAAAATTCCCCTAAAATCTCCCCCCAAAATCCCCCCCAAAATTCCTTCCAAAAATTCCCAAATTCCCCCCAAAATCCCCAAATTCCTCATCAAAATCCCCCCAAAATGACCCCAAAAATTCCCCCAAAATCCCCTGAAATGCCCCAAAATTTCCCCAAAAATCCCAGAAATCTCCTCCCAAAAAATTCTCAAAATCCCCTAAAATGCCCAAAATTTCCCCAAAATCCCCCTCAAAAAAGTCTCAAAATCCCCTAAAATCTCCCCCCAAAATCCCCCAAAATCCTCCTCAATCCCACCAAAATTTCTTCCAAAAAATCCCAAATCCCCCCAAAATCCCCAAATTTCCTCATCAATTTCCACAAAATCTCATCCAAAAAATTCCCCCCAAATTCTCTAAAATCTCCCCCCAAAAATTCCCCCAAAAATCCCCAAATTTCACCCAAAAACCTCCCCCAAAAATCCCAAAAAATTCCTCCCAAAATCCCCCAAAATTCTTCTCGATCCCACCAAAATGACCCCAAAAATCCCAAATTCCTCTCAAAATTCCCCCCAAAATTCTCCAAAAATCCCCAAATTTCACCCAAAAACCTCCCCCAAAAAATTCCTCCAAAACCCCCCCAAAAAATCCCCAATTCCCCCCAAAATGACCCCCAAAATCCCCAAATTCCTCTCAAAATTCCCCCCAAATTCTCCAAAAATCCCCCAAAAATGACCCCAAAAATCCCCAATTTCACAAAATTCCCATTTGCCCCCAAATTCTCCCCAAATTCTCCCAAATTCTCCAGAAGTCCCCAAATTTCACCCAAAAACCTCCCCCAAAAATCCCCAAAAATCGCCCCAAAATCCCCCCCCCCCCAAATCCCCAAAATTCCCATTTTCCCCCCAAATTCCTCTCAAAATTCCCCCAAAATCCCCAAATTTCACCCAAAAACCTCCCCCAAAAATTCCCCCAGAATCCCCCAAATTCCCCCAAAAATGACCCCAAAAATCCCCGATTTCACAAAATTCCCATTTTCCCCCAAAATTCTCCAAAAACCCCCAAATTTCACCCAAAAACCTCCCCCAAAAATCCCAAAAAATTCCTCCAAAATCCCCCCCAAAAAATCCCAAATCCCCCCCAAAATGACCCCAAAAATCCCCAAATTTCACCCAAAAACCTCCCCCAAAAACCTCCCCCAAAAATCCCTCCAAAATCCCCCCCAAAAAATCCCCAAATCCCCCAAAATCGCCCCAAAAATCCCCTAAAAAACCCAAAATCGCCCAAATTCCCCAATTTTGGCCCCAAACGCACCCTGTAGTGGGCGGGGCCCAGGCCGTAGTCCCCGATCCGCGCCGTCAGCTCTGACGTCAGCAGAACGTTTCCGGAGAGCCAGGTCGCTGGTTTGGGGTGAAAACAGCAAATTTTGGGAAAAAAAGGACAAAAATCGGGGAAAAAAAGTGAAAATTTGGGGGAAAAACCTCAAAGTTTGGGGTTAAAAATTTTGGTGAAAAATTGGGAAAATTCAAGGTGAAGTCGTGAAGGTAGAGGGGGGGAATCCTGAAATTTTTGGAGGAAAATGTGAAATTTTGGGGTGAAATCTCAGGATTTTGGGAAAAGAGCCGAAAGTTGGGGAAAATCCCAAAGTTTTGGGGAAAAGGAAGTGAAAATTTGGGGGAAAGGCGTGAAATTTCGAATTTTAATGGATTTTTATGGGGATTTTAACGGGATTTTTAATGGGAATTTTTGAATTTTAGTGGATTTTTAACGGGAATTTTTGTGGGGATTTTGGATTTTTATGGGGATTTTAATGGGATTTTTAATGGGAATTTTTGAATTTTAATGGGATTTTTAATGGGAATTTTAATGGGAATTTTTGAATTTTAATGGGATTTTTAATGGGAATTTTAATGGGAATTTTTGAATTTTAATGGGATTTTTAATGGGATTTTTATGGATTTTAATGGAATTTTTAATGGGAATTTTGGATTTTGGTGGGATTTTTAATGGGAACTTTGTGGGGATTTTAACGGGATTTTAATGGATTTTTATGGATTTTAATGGATTTTTTTGAGTTTTATGAGGACTTTAATGGGATTTTTAATGGGAATTTTATGGGAATTTTTGAATTTTAATGGGATTTTTAATGGGATTTTTATGGATTTTAATGGAGTTTTTAATGGGAATTTTGTGGGATTTTAATGGGATTTTTTTGAGTTTTATGAGGACTTTAATGGGAATTTTGTGGAATTTTGGATGTTCATGGGGATTTTAATGGGATTTTTGGTGGGACTTTTAATGGGATTTTTAATGGGAATTTTGGCTCTTCATGGGGATTTTTGTGGGGATTTTTGTGGGATTTTTATGGATTTTAATGGATTTTTTGAATTTTATGAGGACTTTAATGGGATTTTTAATGGGATTTTGGTGGGGATTTTAATGGGATTTTTAATGGGAATTTTGAACTTTTATGGGATTTTAATGGGAATTTTGGATTTTCATGGGATTTTAATGGGATTTTTGTGGGGATTTTAACGGGATTTTTTTTGAGTTTTATGAGGATTTTAATGGGATTTTTATGGGAATTTTGGATTTTTATGGGGATATTTAATGGAATTTTTAATGGGATTTTTAATGGGAATTTTTGTGGGATTTTTATGGATTTTAATGGGATTTTTTTGAGTTTTATGAGGACTTTAATGGATTTTTATGGGGATTTTTGTGGGATTTTAATGGATTTTTAATGGGAATTTTTGAATTTTTATGGGGATTTTAATGGGAATTTTATGGATTTTAATGGGATTTTTAATGGGAATTTTTGAATTTTCATGGGGATTTTAATGGGATTTTTATGGATCTTCACGGGATAATTTTGAGGATTTTAATGGGATTTTAACGGGATTTTTCACGGGAATTTCCAATTTTCGTGGGGATTTTTTTTTTTATTTTTTGGGGGCCGGGATTTTGGGATCCGCCCGGGTTTTGGGGCGAATTCCGTCGATTTCGGTACCTGTGGACGAAGCCGTGCTGGTGCAGGTGCCGCAGCCCCCGCGTCACCTCCAGGGCCAGGCGCTCCAGGGTCCCCAAATCCCGCCCAGGAGGCGGGGCTGGAGAGGAGGCCACGCCCCCGGCCACGCCCCCGGTCACGCCCCCGGCCCCGCCCCCGGCCTGGCCCCGCTGGGCCCTCAGGTAACGCTTGAGGTCACCCTAAAAGGGGAGGGAAAAAACGCAAATTTACCCCAAAAAACACCAAAATTCACCCCAAAAAGCACCCCAAGAAACCCCAAAATGCACCCCAAAAACCCCCAAAATTACCCCAAAATTCAGCCCAAAAAAACCCAAAATTCAGCCCAAAATTCACTCAAAAAAACCCCAAAAATCACCCCAAAAACCACACCAAAAAACCCCAAAAACCACAGCAAAAACCACCCCAAAAAACCCCAAAATTCACCCCAAAAACCCCCAAAATTCACCACCAAAAAAACCCCAAAAACCACCCCAAAAAAACCCTCCAGGTAACGCTTGAGGTCACTCTAAAAGAGGAGGGAAAAAAACGCAAAATTTACCCCAAAATTACCCCAACATTCAGCCCAAAAAACCCCAAAATTCAGCCCAAAATTCACTCAAAAAAACCCCAAAATCACCCCAAAAACCACCCCAAAAAACCCCAAAATTCACCCCAAAAACCACCCCAAAAAACCCCAAAATTCACCCCAAAATTCACCCCAAAAAACCCCCAAAAATTCCCCCCCAAACTTCTCCAAATTTCCCCTAAATTTCCTCAAATTCTCGAAATTCAAAAAATTCCCCAAAATCCCCCAAAACCTCCCCAGAACAATCCCAGACCCCCCCGTCCCAACATTTCCCAAATTTCCCAAAATTCCTCCCCAAAATTTCAATTTTACACCCCAAGTTCTGATTTCCCACCCAAAATTCCCAATTTCCCACCCAAAATTCCGATTTTTTCCACCCAAAATTCCCAGTTTTCCACCCAAAATCCCCTTTTTTCCACCCGAAATTTCCAATTTCCCTCCCAAAATTGTGATTTTCTCTCCCCAAATCCGAATTTTACACCCCAAAATCGCATTTTTTCCACCCCAAACTCCCAGATTTGCCCAAAAATCGCCCGAATTTGCCCAAAATCGCCGGAATTCGCCCCCAAATCCGGGCTCACCATCTGGCAGTACTCCCAGACCAGCAGCAGGGGGCGCTCCCGGCACCCGCCCAGGCACCGCAGCAGATTCGGGTGGCGCAGGGTCCTGGGGAGACCCAAAAAACTCCGAATTTCACCCAAAATCCCAGCCCCAAATCCCCTCAAATTCCAGCCCCAAAACCCCCTGAATTCCGCCCAAAATTCCGGACAAAAATCCCCCGAATTTCACCCAAAATACGGCACAAAATCCCCCAAAATTCCACCCGAATTTCACCCGAAATCCACCCAAAATCCCCAAATTCCACCCAAAATCCGACCCAAAATCCCCCAAATTCCACCCAAATTTCAGCCCCAAATCCCACCCAAAATTCTGGCAAAAAACCCACCCCAAATCCCTCACATTCCACCCCAAAAAACCCCGAATTCCACCCAAAATTCCAGCCCAAAACCCCTCAAATTCCACCCAAAACCCCCTGAATTCCGCCCAAAATTCCGGACAAAAATCCCCGATTTTCACCCCAAATACGGCACAAAATACCCCAAAATTCCACCCGAATTTCACCTGAAATCCACCCAAAATCTGGCCCCAAAATCTCCCAAATTCTGGCCAAATTCCGGCCCCAAATCCCCCAAATTCCACCCAAAATTCCACCCCCAAAAACCCCCAAATTCCACCCAAAATTCCAGCACAAAACACCCCCAAATTCCACCCAAAATCCCCAAATTCCACCCCAAAAAACCCCAATTCCACCCATATATTTTTTTATATTTAGGGGTGTTTTGGGGGGAATTTTGGGGGTATTTTGGGGCATTTTTGGATATTTCAGGGAATTTGGGGCTATTTCGGGTGGTTTTGGGGCATTTTTGGGCTATTTTGGGCGATTTTGGGGCCTTTTTGGGCTATCCTGGTGTGGTTTTGGGGTATTTTTGAGGATTTTGGGGTATTTCGGGTGTTTTTGGGGTGTTTTTGAGGTGTTTTGGGGGTGGTTTTGGGGTATTTTTGGTGGTTTTTGGGGTGTTTTTGAGGTATTTTTGGGGGTATTTTGGGTGATTTTGGGGCCTTTTTGGGCTATCTTGGTGTGGTTTTTGAGGTGTTTTGGAGGATTTTTGGGGTGTTTTGGGTGTTTTTTGGATGTTTTGGGGTTTTTCTGGCGTGGTTTTAGGGTGGTTTTGAGGTGTTTTTAAGGGGTTTTTGGGTTTTTTTTGAGGTGGTTCTGGGGGTGTTTTATGAGGAATTTGAGGTGGTTTTTGAGCTGTTTTGGGGTGGTTTTGGGGCATTTTGGGTGGTTTTGAGGTGTTTTGGGTGTTTTTGAGGAATTTGGGGTGGTTTGCAGTGTTTTTTGAGGAATTTGGGGCGGTTTTGGGGCATTTTTGAGGAATTTTGGGTGGTTTTGAGGTGTTTTTGAGGTATTTTTGAGGATTTTGGGGTGTTTTGGGTGTTTTTGGGGTGTTTCTGGGGTGGTTTTGGGGTGGTTTTTGAGGTGTTTTTGAGGTGTTTCTGAGGTATTTTTGGGGGTATTTTGGGGGGTATTTTGGGCTGTTTGGGGTGTTTTTGGGGCATTTTGGGCGTTTTTGGGGTGGTTCTGGGGTGGTTTTGAGGATTTTGGGATGGTTTTGAGGCGTTTTTGGGGCAGTTTTGGGGAATTTGAGGTGTTTTTGGGTGTTTCTGAGGTGGTTTTGGGTGGTTTTTGGGGTATTTTGGCCGCTTTCGGTACCTGTAGGGCTCGCCTCAGCCAGGAACCGCCTCCTCTCGGGAGTCCCCGCCCCCGCCCTCAGCTCCTTCAGCACCACCTGGCAGGGCCGGGACCCCCCCTCAGCTCCCCCAGGATCACCTGGAAAAGCCAAAAAAAACCCCAAAATTCAGCAGGAAAAAAACCCCCAAAATTAAAAAAAAATTAAAAAAAAAAAAAAAAATTTAAAAAAATTTAAAAATTAAAAAAAAAAAAAACCTGTTAGAAAAGAGAAAAAATGGGGTTGGGAATGGATAAAAAATCCTGGTTAAAATGAGATAATTCTGTTAGAAATTGCAAAAAATCTCATTAAAACCACCTAAAAATTTTATTAAAAATAAAAAAAAACTTCATTAAAATCGGATTAAAATAACAAAAAAAACTCTGTCGTAAAAACCACACTAAAGCCCCAAAAAATCCAATTTAAAACCACTCCCAAAACCCCATTTAAAACCCCCCCAAAAATCCCATTAAAAATCCCCAAAAATCCTATTTAAAAATCCCCTAAAAATCCCATTAAAACTTCCCAAAAACCAAAAAAGAAATCTCATTAAAAACTCCCAACAAATCCCATTAAAACCCCCCAGAAAACCCCAAAAAATCTCATTAAAAACTCCCAAAAATCCCATTTAAAAATCTCATTAAAAACCCCCAAAAATCCATTAAAAATCCTCCAAAAATCCCATTAAAAACCCCCCAGAAAACCAAAAAAATCTCATTTAAAACCCCCAAAAATCCCTTTAAAATCTCATTAAAAACCCCCAAAATCCCATTAAAAATTCCCCAAAAATCTCATTAAAAACCCCCCAAAAATCTCATTAAAAACCCCCAAAAATCCCATTAAAAATCCCCCAAAAATCTCATTAAACCCCCCCCAAAACCCATTAAAAAAATCTCATTTAAAACCCCCCAAAAATCTCATTAAAAATCCCAAAAAAATCCCATTAAAACCCCCCCAGAAAACCAAAAAAATCTCATTAAAACCCCCAAAAATCCCCCAAAAATCCCTTTAAAAATCAAAAAAATCCCCCAAAATCCCCAAATTTCCCCCCAAAGCGCCCGAAATTCCCAAATTTTCCCCCCAAATTTCCCGAAATTCCCAAATTTCCCGAAATTCCGGATTTGGACCTTTCCGAACCAGGCGGTGCCGATTTCCTGCAGGAGGCTCAGCTGCTGCTGCCCTGGGGGAGCTGCCACCCAAAATTCAACATTTTCACCCCAAAATTCAACATTTCCACCCAAAATTCCCCATTTTTCCCCCAAAATTCAACATTTTTCCCCCAAAAATCCCAAATTTCTGCCCAAAATTCCCAATTTACACCCCAAAATTCAACATTTTCCACCCAAAATTCAACATTTCCAACCCCAAAATTCAACATTTTCCACCCAAATTCAACAATTCCACCCCAAAATTCAACAAATTCCACCCAAAATCCCCATTTTTCCCCAAAAATCCCAAATTTTCTGCCCAAAATCCCAATTTTCTTCCATTTTCCCCCCATTTTTCCCCATTTCCCTCCCAACACCCCCAAATTTTCCCATTTTCCCCCGATTTTCCCCCCAAAATTCCCATATTTTTTCCCCATTTACCCCCATTTTCCCCCAATTCCACCCCCAAATTTTTCCATTTTCCTCCCGTTTTCCCCCAATTTTTCCCCAATTTCCCCCAATTTTCCCAAATTTTCCTCAACTTCTCCCAATTTTCCCAAATGTTCCCATTTCCTCCCCATTTTTCCCACTTTCCCCCCATTTTTCCTCCCATCCCCCCCCAAATTTTCCCACTTTTACCCAAATTTTTTCCCAATTTTCCCCCCATTTTTCCTCATTTTTTCCCACATTTTCCCATTTCCCCCATTGTTCCCCATTCCCCCCCAAATTTTCCCATTTTCCCACTTTTTTCCCAATTTATTCCCCAATTTTCCCCCCAATTTTTTTCCCATTTCCCCCCATTTTCTCCCCAATTTCCCCCATTTTTTCCCCCTCAAATTTCCCCATTTTCTCCCCAATTTTCTCAATTTCCCCCCATTTTTCTCCGCAATTTGCCCCCATTTTCCCTCCCATTTCCCCCCATTTTTTTCCCAATTTTCCCCCATATTGTCCCAATTTTTCCCCCAATTTTTCCCCATTTCCCCCAATTTTTTCCCAATTTCCCCCAATTTTTTCCCCATTTTCCCCCATTTTTCTCCCCAATTTCCCCCATTTTCTCCCCAATTTTTCTCCCATTTTCCCTCAATTTTCCCCCATTTTCTCCCAATTTTTTCCCCATTTTTCTCCCCAATTTTCCCCCCATATTTTTCCCCATTTTTCTCCCCAATTTCCCCCATTTTCCCCCCAAATTTTCCATTTCCCCCCCCAATTTTCCCCCATTTTTCTCCCCAATTTCCCCCATTTTTCCCCCTCAAATTTCCCCATTTTCTCCCCAATTTTTTCCCCATTTTCTCCCAAATTTTCCCCCATTTTCCCTCCCATTTCCCCCCAAATTTTTTCCCAAATTTCCCCCCATATTTTCCCAAATTTTCCCCATATTTTCCCCCATTTTCCCCCATTTCCCCCCATATTTTTCCCATTTTTCTCCCCAATTTCCCCCATTTTTTCCCCAAATTTTCCCCCTCCAATTTCCCCATTTTCTCCCCAATTTTTCCCCCATTTTTCCTCAATTTTCCCCCAATTTTCCCCAATTTTCCCCCCATTTTCTCCCATTTTTTTTTCAAATTTCCCCCCAATTTCCTCCCCCATTTTCCCTCCCATTTCCCCCCATTTTTTTTCCCAATTTCCCCCCATATTTTCCCAAATTTTCCCCCAATTTTTCCCCATTTCCCCCCCATTTTCCCCCCCATATTTTTCCCATTTTTCTCCCCATTTTCCCCCCATTTTTCTTCCCAATTTCCCCCATTTTTTCCCCAAATTTCCCCATTTTCTCCCCAATTTTTCCCCCATTTTTCCTCAATTTTCCCCCATTTTCCCCCAATTTTTTCCCCATTTTTCTCCCCCATTTCCCCCCCATATTTTCCCCCATTTTTCTCCCCAATTTCCCCATTTTCCCCCAAATTTTCCCATTTCCCCCCCCAATTTTCCTCCATTTCCCCCCAAATTGTTCCATTTTTCCTCCCATTTTCCTCCAATTTTTTTCCCAATTTCCCCCCATTTTTCCTCAATTTTTTCCCAATTTTCCCATTTCCCCCATTGTTCCCCATTTCCCCCAATTTTTTCCCCAATTTATTCCCAAATTTTCCCATTTCCCCACAAATTTTTCCCTCCATTTTCCCCAATTTTCCCCCATTTTCTCCCCAAAGTTTCCCATTTTTCCTCAATTTTTTCCCCAATTTCCCCCCCATTTCCCCCCATTTCCCCCCCATTTTTCCTCCCTTTCCCCCCCAATTTCTTTCCCAATTTCCCCCCATTTTTTCCCCAAATTTCCCCGTTTTTTCCCAAATTTTCCCCCATTCCGTACCCGGGGGCGGCTCCAGGGGCACCACGAACACCTCAGGGCTGGGGGAGGGGCAGCCCGAGGAGGCCTCGCCCGGAGCCGAAAATTCCCCGGAATCCTCGGCCCCGTCCGGGCTCTCCAGCTCCTGAGGGGAACATTCCCGAAAATTCCAGAAAATTCCGGAAAATTCGGGGAATTTTTCTGATTTTTTTGGGATTTTTTCCGATTTTTCTGAGGATTTTTTTGGGAATTTTGAGGTGAATTCCCCGGAATCCTCGGCCCTGTCCAGGTTCTCCAGCTCCTGAGGGGGACGTTCCAGAAAGTCCCAGAAAATTCCCAAAAAATTCACGAAAATTCCCAAAATTTGGGCATTTGGGGAACTTTTCCAATTTTTTGGGATTTTTTCTGATTTTTTGGGGATTTTTTCTGATTTTTCTGAGGGATTTTTTTGGGAATTTTGAGGTGAATTCCCTGGAATCCTCGGCCCTGTTCTGGGCTCTCCAGCTCCTGAGGGGAAAATTCCCAAAAATTCCAGAAAATTTGGGGATTTTTTGGGATTTTTTCTGATTTTCTGAGGAATTTTTGGGGATTTTGAGGTGAATTTCCCAGAATCCTCGGCCCCTTCCGGGCTCTCCAGCTCCTGAGGGGGACGTTCCAGAAAATTCCCATAAATTCATGAAAATTCCCAAAAAATTCATGAAAATTCCAGAAAATTTGGGCATTTGGGGAATTTTTCCCCATTTTTATGAGGAATTTTTGGGGATTTTTCTTAGGAATTTTTGGGATTTTGGAGGAATTTTTTGGAATTTTTGAGGTGAATTCCCCGGAATCCTCGGCCCTGTCTGGGCTCTCCAGCTCCTGAGGGGAACGTTCCAGAAAATTCACGAAAATTCCCAAAAAATTCATGAAAATTCCCAAAAAATTCACGAAAATTCCAGAAAATTTGGGCATTTGGGGAATTTTTTTCCCATTTTTATGAGGAATTTTTGGGGATTTTGGAGGAATTTTTGGGAATTTTGAGGTGAATTCCCCGGAATCCTCGGCCCTGTCCGGGTTCTCCAGCTCCTGAGGGGGACGTTCCAGAAAGTCCCGGAAAATTCCCAAAAATTCACGAAAATTCCCAAAAAATTAATGAAAATTCCAGAAAATTTGGGCATTTGGGGAATTTTCCCGATTTTTTGGGAATTTTCGGGATTTTTCTTAGGAATTTTTGGGAATTTTGAGGTGAATTCCCCGGAATCCTCGGCCCTGTCCGGGCTCTCCAGCTCCTGACGGGGAAAATTCCAGAAAATTCATGAAAATTCCCAAAAAATTCCAGAAAATTCCCAAAAAATTCACGAAAATTCCAGAAAATTTGGGCATTTGGGGAATTTTTCCCCATTTTTATGAGGAATTTTTGGGGATTTTGGAGGAATTTTTTGGAATTTTTGAGGTGAATTCCCCGGAATCCTCGGCCCAGTCCGGGCTCTCCAGCTCCTGAGGGGAAACTTCCAGGAAATTCCCAAAAATTCATGAAAATTCCCAAAAAATTCATGAAAATTCCAGAAAATTTGGGCATTTGGGGATTTTTTCTGATTTTTTGGGAATTTTCGGGATTTTTCTTAGGAATTTTTGGGGATTTTGGAGGAATTTTTTGGAATTTTTGAGGTGAATTCCCCGGAATCCTCGGCCCTGTTCGGGCTCTCCAGCTCCTGAGGGGAACATTCCCGAAAATTCCAGAAAATTCCCAGAAATTCCAGAAAATTTGGGGAATTTTTGCGATTTTTTGGGATTTTTTCTGATTTTTCTGAGGATTTTTTTGGGAATTTTGAGGTGAATTCCCTGGAATCCTCGGCCCTGTCCGGGCTCTCCAGCTCCTGAGGGAAACTTCCAGAAAATTCCAAAAAATTCTGGGAAATTCCAGAAAATTCAGGGATTTTGGGAATTTTTTTCCAATTTTTTTGAGGAATTTTTCCGATTTTTTTCTGAGGATTTTTTGGGGTGATTTTTAGCATTTTTTGGGTTGAATTTTCAGGGTTTTGGGGTGAATTTTTGGGGATTTTTGGGGGTTGATTTTTTCAAGGCTTTTTGGGTTGAATTTTCACGATTTGGGGGTTTTGGGGGGTGAATTTTGATCATTTTGGGGGATGAATTTTTGTGGGTTTTGGGGCAAATTTGGGGCATTTTTTTCATTTTTTTCGGGTTTTTTTGGGTGAATTTTTGTGGGTTTTGGGGCAAATTTGGGGATTTTTTTCGGGTTTTTTTTGGGTGAATTTTTATGGGTTTTGGGGCAAATTTGGGGATTTTTTTTTCATTATTTTTGGGTTTTTTTGGGTGAATTTTTGTGGGTTTTGGGCAAATTTGGGGATTTTTTTTTTGGTTTTTTTCGGGTTTTTTGGGGTGAATTTTTGTGGGTTTTGGGGTGAATTTGGGAAATTTTGGGGGTTGATTTTTTCAAGGCTTTTTGGGTTGAATTTTCACGATTTGGGGGTTTTTGGGGGTGAATTTTGATCATTTTGGGGGATGAATTTTTGTGGGTTTTGGGGCAAATTTGGGGCATTTTTTTCATTTTTTTCGGGTTTTTTTGGGTGAATTTTTGTGGGTTTTGGGGCAAATTTGGGGATTTTTTTCGGGTTTTTTTTGGGTGAATTTTTATGGGTTTTGGGGCAAATTTGGGGATTTTTTTTTCATTATTTTTGGGTTTTTTTGGGTGAATTTTTGTGGGTTTTGGGGCAAATTTGGGGAATTTTTTTTCATTTTTTTCGGGTTTTTTGGGGTGAATTTTTGTGGGTTTTGGGGCAAATTTGGGGATTTTTTTTTGGTTTTTTTCGGTTTTTTTTGGGTGAATTTTTGTGGTTTTCGGGTGAATTTGGGAAATTTTGGGGGTTGATTTTTTTAAAGGCTTTTTGGTGGAATTTTCACGATTTGGGGGTTTTTGGGGGTGAATTTTGATCATTTTGGGGGTGATTTTTTGAGGGTTGGGGGTGAATTTTTTGTGAGTTTTGGGGCAAATTTGGGGATTTTTTTCGGGTTTTTTTGGGTGAATTTTTGTGGGTTTTGGGGCAAATTTGGGGATTTTTTTTCATTTTTTTCGGGTTTTTTGGGGTGAATTTTTGTGGGTTTTGGGGCAAATTTGGGGATTTTTTTTCTTTTTTTTTTGGGTGAATTTTTGTGGGTTTGGGGGCAAATTTGGGGATTTTTTTTCATTTTTTTCGGGTTTTTTTGGGGTGAATTTTTGTGGGTTTTGGGGCAAATTCGGGGAATTTTTTTTCATTTTTTTCAGGTTTTTTTGGGGTGAATTTTTGTGGGTTTTGGGGCAAATTCGGGGATTTTTTTCGGGTTTTTTTGGGTGAATTTTTGTGGGTTTTGGGGTTAATTTTTGGAGATTTTTGGGGTTGATTTTTTTCAAGGCTTTTTGGGTTGAATTTTCACGATTTGGGGGTGAATTTTGATCATATTGGGGGTGAATTTTTGTGGGTTTGGGTGGTGAATTTTTGTGGGTTTTGGGGCAAATTTGGGGATTTTTTTTCGGTTTTTTTTGGGTTTTTTTGGGTGAATTTTTATGGGTTTTGGGGCAAATTTGGGGATTTTTTTCGGGTTTTTTGGGTGAATTTTTGTGGGTTTTGGGGCAAATTTGGGGATTTTTTTCGGGTTTTTTTGGGTGAATTTTTGTGGGTTTTGGGGCAAATTTGGGGATTTTTTTTCGGTTTTTTTTGGTTTTTTTGGGTGAATTTTTATGGTTTTGGGGCAAATTTGGGGATTTTTTTCGGGTTTTTTGGGTGAATTTTTGTGGGTTTTGGGGGCAAATTTGGGGGTTTTTTTTCATTTTTTTCGGGTTTTTTTGGGTGAATTTTCAGGGTTTTGGGGCAAATTTGGGGATTTTTTTGGGGGTTTTTTAGGGAAATTTTTGGGGATTTTTTTGGGGTGAAATGTGGGGTTTTTGGCGTCACCTTGAAGCCGAGGTCGCCGCGCTTGCAGCACAGGCAGGTGAGGAGGAGGAGGACGAAGGCCACGAGCCCCGAGCACGAGAGCAGCAGAGCGGCCGAGGGGGGACCCGCGGGGGCCGGGCCTGGAATGGGGCAAAAAACGGGAAAATTGGGAAAAATTGGGGGGAAAAATGGGGGAAAAGTGGGGGAAAAATGGGGAATAAATGGGGGAAAAATGGGGGAGAAATGGGGAATAAATGGGGGAGAAATGGGGGAAAAATGGGGGAAAATTGGGGAAAAAATGGGAAATAAATGGGGAATTAATGGGGGGGAAATGGGGAATTAATGGGGAAATAATGGGGAATTAATGGGGAATTAATGGGGGAAAATGAAGAGAAAATGGGGAATAAATGGGAAATAAATGGGGAATAAATGGGGGAAAATTTGGAATAAATGGGGGGAAAAAGGGGGAATAAATGGGGGAAAATTTGGAATAAATGGGGATTAAATGGAGGAAAATTGGGGGAAAAATGGGGAAATAAATGGGGGAAAATGGGGAATAAATGGGGAATTAATGGGGGGAAATGAGGAGAAAATGGGGGAATAAATGGGGAATAAATGGGGAAAAAATGGGGGAATTAATGGGGAATTAATGGGAAATAAATGGGAAATAAATGGGGAATAAATGGGGGGAATAAATGGGGGAATAAATGGGGAAAAATGGGGAAATAAATGGGGGAAAATGGGGAATAAATGGGGAATTAATGGGGGGAAATGAGGAGAAAATGGGGGAATAAATGGGGGAAAAACATGGAAAAATGTGGGGAAAATGGGAAAAAGTTGGGGGGAATTGGGATTTTGAGGGTCCAGGAGGATTTTGGGGGCACGGGAGCGGACAGACAGACGGACACAGGGACAAAACAGCCTGACTGATAGCCAATAATCGATAATCAATAGCCAATAATCCACACCTGATAGCCAATGATCAATAATCAATATCAGATAGTCAATAATCGATAATCAATAGCCAATAATCCACACCTGATAGCCAATGATCAATAATCAATATCTGATAGCCAATAATCGATAATCAATGGCCAATAATCCACACCTGATAGCCAATGATCAATAATCAATATCTGATAGCCAATAATCGATAATCAATGGCCAATAATCCACACCTGATAGCCAATGATCAATAATCAATATCTGATAGCCAATAATCGATAATCAATGGCCAATAATCCACACCTGATAGCCAATGATCGATAACCAATATCTGATAGCCAATAATCGATAATCAATAGCCAATAATCCACACCTGATAGCCAATAATCAATAACCACTAATCCACATCTGATAGCCAATAATCAATAATCAATGTCTGATAGCCAATAATCAATATCCACTAATCCACATCTGATAGCCAATAATCAATAATCAATATCTGATAGTCAATAGCCCGTAATCAATAACCAACAGGCGATACTCGATAATCCATACCCAATAATCAATAACCAATATCTGATAGTCAGTAGCCCATAATTCAATAACCGATAATCAATACTCCATAATCAATCTCCGATAACGGATACCCGATAAGCGATCCCTGCTAATCAATAATCTATAATCAATAATCGATAATTGATAACCGATAATCGATCACTCACCATGGGCCGGGGGCGCGCCCAGCGCTCCCAGCGAGGGTCGATAATCGATCCCCGAGAGCCGATCCCCAATACCCGATAATCGATAACCGATAATCAATAATCGATAACCGATAATCGATAACCATTAATCGATACCCGATAATCGATCACTCACCGCGGGCCGGGGGCGGTCCAGCGAGGGTCGATAATCGATCCCCGATAGCCGATCCCCAATACCCGGTGATCGATAACCGATAATCGATAGCCGATAATCAATAATCGATACCCGATAATCGATAACCATTAATCGATACCCGATAATCGATCACTCACCGCGGGCCGGGGGCGCCCCCAGCGCTCCGGGCGGTCCCAGCGAGGCCATGGCCGCCAGCAGGGGAGGGAGGGGCCAAAGGGGGCGGGGCCAAAGGGGAGGAGCCGGGTAGGCCCCGCCCCCTTCATCACCAGGCCCCGCCCCTTCGGGGGAGGGGTCACCAGGGGAGGGGCCGGGAGGGGAGGGGGGGGGGCATGAGGGGAATTGGGGGAATTTGGGGGAAATTTGGGGATAATTGGGGAAAATGGGGAAAAAAGAGAAAATTTAGGGGAAAATGGGGAAAATAAGGAGGAGAAAATGGGGGAAAAGAGGAAAATGGGGAAAATGAGGGGAAAAAAGAAAAAAATGGGGAATTAAATGGGGGGAAATTGGGGAAAAATTAGGGGAAAAAAGGAGGAAAAATTGGGAAATGGGGGAAAATGAGGAAAAATGGGGGAAAAAAGGAGGGAAAATGGGGAAAATTAGGGAAAAAAAGAGGAAAAATTGGGGGGAAAATGGGAGAAAAATGGGGGAAATTCAATGGGGTGAAAATAAGGGAAATTTGGGGAAAAAATTGAGAGAATAAAGAGGAAAAAATGGAATTAAATGGGGGGAAAGTGGGGGAAAATTAGGGAAAATAGGGGAAATGGGAATTAATTGGGGGAAAACTGGGGAAAAATTGGGGGGAAAAGGAGGAATAAATGGAGAAAAATTAGGAAAAATGGGGGAAATTTTGGAAAAATTAGAGAAAAATGGGGTAAAAGCGGGGAAAAAAGGAGGGAAAAGGGGAGAAAATGAGGGAAAAAAAGGAAAAAATGAGGGAAAAAGAGGAAAGATGGGGAACAGAAAGAGGAGGAAATGGAATTAAATGGGAGAAAAAAGAGGAAAAAAGGAAATTAAATAGGGAAAAAGAGAGAAAAATGGGAAATGAAGGAGAGACAAAATGGGGAAAATTGGGGAAAAGGGAGGAAAAATGAGAATTTGTTGGGGAGGAAATGCGGAAAATTAGGAAAAAAGGGGAATGAAGGGGTGGAAAAATGAAGAAAAATCGGGAAAAAAAGGAGGATTTGTGAGGGAGAAAGGAGGGAAAATAATGAAAAAATGGAGGGAAAATGGGGCAAAACGGGGCAAAAAAGGGAATTTAGGGCGGGGTTTAAGGGGGAATTTCAGAGGCAAAAAAGGCGAATTTTAGGGAGGGGAAAAACGAGGGGAAAACGGGAAAAATAAGGCAAAAAAAAAAAAAAAAAGAAAGAGGAAAACCGGAATTGCGGGAGGGGGAGGAGGGGGGGATTTAGGGGAGGGGGGACAAAGAGGGGGGGTGGAAAAAAGGGGAGGGGGCGGCGCTAAAAGGTGGGGGGGGGGTCCCGGGGGGGTCTCCGGGTGCGGAGGCGGCGGCGGCGCCGCTGTCGCGACCGATCGCGACCGACGGCGACCCCCCCCCAACCCCCCGGCCCCCCCCGCGCTCGGCGCCGCCAATGGTCCCGCCCAGGCCGGAGCCGGCGCCGATTGGGTAAAGCGGCTGTCAATCAACGGCGCAAAGGGAGGGGCGGGGCGCTCGCAGGGGTTGTCATGGCAACAGAGGATGGGGATGGAAATTTTGGGGGGTTTGGGGTTTTTTTGGGGGGTTTTTGGTTATTTTTTTCAATTTTCGGGATTTTTTGGGGGGATTTTTGGGACACTGGGTGGGAATTTGGGGGAATTTTGGGATATTGAGAGGTGTGGGGAATTTTGAGCGATTTTGGATGGAATTTTTGGTTTTTTGGGGTGATTTGAGGGAATTTTTGGTTAGTTTTTGGACACCGGGCGAGATTTTGGTGGATTTTTGGGATATTCCGGGGTGTGAGGGGATTTTTGGCAGGAGTTTTGGGGGTTTTTAAGACATTGAGGGGGGTACACGGAGCTACACCCCCGGGACGTCTAGGGACGCATCTAGACAGATGCGCGAGCCCTCAATGTCCCCTAAAATTGCCCAAAATGTCCCAAATTCACCCCAAAATCCATCCGCTGCCCCTTGGAGGACTGCGCGCTCTCCCCCTCCCTCAGAAAAATAGAGCGGCCTCCCCTCATCTCTATGATCCTCCCTTCCCTCTTCCTTATTGGTCGACACCGCCCCCGTTGCGCGCTCTGATTGGCTGCCATAAAGCCAGTGGGCGTAGCGTTCTCCACTAGAGTATATAAACCGGCTCTTGAAACCTCGCCCTTCTTTCCGTGCCCGCAAACGCGGCGCGACTGAGGTGAGGGCGCTCCCGCCGCCGGTACATGGGATCCTTCTGGGGCTCCCCCCCGTCTCTCCCGGAGCCTTCCCAGTGCTACCGGGACGTCCCCGGGATTTACCGGGAGCGGCGGCATCGCTTTAAGGCGATGCTGAGGCCTCGGCAAAGCTCTGAGGCCGCGCAAAGCTCTGGGGGCGCATGCGCGGCGCTGGCGTCCCCTGGCGGGCGGGGACAGCGCGCATGCGCAGAGCGCGCCACGTGGTGGGGGGGGCGCTGGAAATTTGGGAGATTCGGGAAAATTTGGGGAATTTTATGGAATTTTGAGGTTAAAGAATATCGCGATATGGCTCCGCAGCTGTCGCGATGCCCGTGGCCCGGAGCTGGGTGTGTCGCAAGACCTACGTGACCCCGCGGCGCCCCTTCGAGAAGTCGCGGCTCGATCAGGAGCTGAAACTGATCGGTAAGACTGGGAAAAATGGGAATTTTTGGGATTTATGAGGGAAAAAAGTGGGAATTTTAGAAGCTATGAGGGAAAAAATACTGGGGTTTGTGGGATTTTGAGGAATTTTCCCGGTTTTTAGGGGAGTACGGGCTGCGGAAAAAGTTAAAATGATGAGGGAAAAAATCGCTTCTTTTCGGTAAAAATTCGGATTTTTGTGGGAAAAAGGTTTTGGAATTCCCGGATTTCCCCATAATTTGGGAATTTTGAGGAATTTTCCCGGTTTTTAGGAGGGTACGGGCTGAGGGATTAAAAGCTAAAATTATGAGGGAAAAAAATCGTTTTCGTTGGTAAAAACTCGGATTTTTGTGGGGAAAAAAACGTTTTTTGTGGTAAAAAGGGTTCGGAATTCTCAGATTTTGCCGGAATTGTGGGAATTTGGAGGAATTTTGCGAAATTTTGCCGGTTTTGAGGGTAGTGCGGGCTGAGGTAAAAAAGTCAAATTATGAGGGAAAAATCGATTTTTTCGGGGTAAAAACTCGGAGTTTTTGGGGAAAAAAAAGTTTTTTGTGGGAAAAAGGGTTCGGAATTTTTAGATTTTGCCGGAATTGTGGAAATTTATGGGAATTTTGAGGAATTTTGACGGTTTTGAGGGGAGTACGGGCTGAGGGAAAAAAAGTCAAATTATGAGGGGAAAAAATCGGTTTTTTCGGTAAAATTCGGTTTTTTGTGGGGAAAAAATTTTTTTGGGGGAAAAAGGGTTCGGAATTTTTAGATTTTGCCGGAATTGTGGGGAATTTAAGGAATTTGAAGAATTTTTCCGGTTTTAAAGGGGAGTACAGGCTGAGGGGAAAAAAGTCGAATTATGAGGGAAAAATCGCTTTTTTCGGGGTAAAAACTCGGATTTTTTGGGGAAAAAAAACATTTTTGTGGTAAAAAGGGTTCGGAATCCTCAGATTTTGCCGGAATTTGGGGAATTTAAGGAATTTTGAAGAATTTTTCCGGGTTTAAAGGGGAGTACAGGCTGAGGGGAAAAAAGTCAAATTATGAGGGAAAAATCGATTTTTTCGGGGTAAAAACTCGGATCTTTTTGGAAAAAAAAACATTTTTGTGGTAAAAAGGGTTCGGAATACTCGGATTTTGCCGGAATTGTGGGAATTTTGCGGAATGTTGCGGAATTTTGCCGGTTTTGAGGGGACCACGGGCTGAGGGGAAAAGGTCCAATTATGAGGAAAAATCGTTTTTTTTGGTAAAAATTCGGTTTTTTGTGGGGAAAAAAAAGTTTTTTGTGGGAAAAAGGGTTGGGAATTCTCAGATTTTGCCGGAATTGTGGGAATTTGGAGGAATTTTGAGGAATTTTGACGGTTTTGAGGGGAATACGGGCTAAGGGGAAAAAAAGTCAAATTATGAGGGAAAAATTCGCTTTTTTCGGTAAAAATTCGGTTTTTTGTGGGGAAAAAAAGTTTTTTGTGGTAAAAACGGGTGGGAATTCTCAGATTTTGCCGGAATTGTGGGAATTTTGCGGAATGTTGCGAAATTTTGCCGGTTTTCAGGGGAGTACGGGCTGAGGGGAAAAGGTCCAATTATGAGGGAAAAATCGATTTTTTCGCGGTAAAAACTCGGATTTTTTTGGGGAAAAAAACCATTTTTGTGGGAAAAAGGGTTGGGAATTCTCAGATTTTGCCGGAATTGTGGGAATTGTTCGGATTTTTCCCGTTTTCAGGGGAGTACGGGCTGCGGAACAAGCGCGAGGTGTGGCGGGTGAAGTTCACGCTGGCCAAGATCCGCAAGGCGGCGCGGGAGCTCCTCACGCTCGATGAGAAGGACCCGCGGCGCCTCTTCGAGGGTCAGTTTTACACTAAAATTCCCCTTTTTTACCTCAAATTCTTCCCTTCTAGTCCCTCTTTTAGCTCAAATTTTTAGGAGTTTTTTTTTTGGATTTTTTCTGCTTTTTTTCGGATTTTTTCTGCTTTTTTTTTTTTCAATTTTCTGCCGTTTATTTTGATTTTTTTCACGTTATTTCTTCCTTTTTTTGGAGATTTTTCCCTAATATATTTCTATTTTTTGTGGAATATTTGGGGTTTTTTTGGGGTTTTTTTTGTGGTTTTTTTGGGTTTTTTTTGTTTTTTTTTTTTTTTAATCTTTTTCCCAATTTTTTCTGGAATTTTTGGAAGAGGAGAACCTGTGGTGCCGCTTTGAGGGCGCTGATTGGGACACAAAACCCTTTTTTACCTCAAAATTCTGCTTTTCTATTTCTTACTTTGTTCTGTTTTTTTGGTGTTTTTTTCTGATTTTTTTCTAAATTTTTTTCCCGCTTTTCCTTTCCTTTTTTCTTTTTTTTTTTCCTGATTTTATTCAGATTTTTCCGATTTTATTTTATTATTTTATTTTATTATATTATTGTATTTTACTTTACTTCACTTTTCCCTCCACTTCCTTTTCTCCCCATTTTCTCTCTGTTTTCCGCCAAATTTTCGATTTTTTCCCCATTTTCCCCTAATCTGTGCCTTTCCCCCATTATTCCCGAATTTATTCCCCAATGTCCCCTTAAATTCCCTTTTTGGTATCTTTTTTCCATTTATTTCCCCCATTTCCCCCCTCCCTTTTCCCCATCCTCAATTTTCCCAAAATCCCAGATTTTCCCCCCAATTTCCTCCTTCTCTCCTCATTTTTCCCTTAATTTCAGAGCCTTTTTCCCTTTCAATTTTCCACCTTTTCCCCCTCATTTCCCCCATTTTTTAACCCATTTTCCCCAATTTCTCCCATTTTTCTCCCTCCCTTTTCCCATCCCAAATTTTCCCAAAATCCTAGATTTTCCCCCAATTTCCTCTCCCCTTTCCTCAAATCTTTTCTTTTTTCCCCTCATTTTTCCCTTAATTCCAGAGCGTTTTCCCTTTCAATTTTCCACATTTTCCCCATTTTTTCTCCGATTTTCCCCCAATTTCTCCCCATTTCTCCCCCTAACTCTTCCCAACCCCCCCAATTTCCCCAATTTTCCCAAACTCCTCCTTTTTCCCCCAATTTCCTCTTTCCCCAATCTCTTTCTCCCCTCGTTTTTCCTTAATTCCAGCGTTTTTCCCTTTCAATTTTCCACCTTTTCCCCCTCATTTTCCCCATTTTTTTGACCATTTTCCCCCAATTTTTTCCTTTTTTTTTTCCCCAACTTTTCCCAAACTCCCTCACATTTTCCCAAAATCCCAGATTTTTTACCCAATCTCTTCTCTTTTTCCCCTCATTTTTCCCTTAATTCCTGAGCTTTTTTCCTTTTCAATTTCCCACCTTTTCCGCATCATTTTCCCCATTTTTTTCACAATTTTCCCCAAATTTCTCCCCATTTCTCCCCCTCCCTTTCCCCATCCCAAATTTTCCCAAAATCCCAGATTTTCCCCCCAATTTCCTCTTTCCCCCCTCACTTTCCCCTTAATTCCAGAGCTTTTTCCCTTTCAATTTTCCACCATTTTCCCTATTTTTTAACCGATTTTCCCCCAATTTTACCCCATTTTCCCCCCATTTCACCCCTAAGTCTTCCCAAACCCCCCAATTTTTCCCAAAATCCCAGATTTCCCCCCTCATTTTTCCCTCAATTTCAGCGTTTTTCCCTTCAATTTTCACATTTTCCCCATTTTTTCTCCGATTTTCCCCCTATTTCTCCCCATTTTCCCCCCATTTTCCCCCTAACTCTTCCCAAACCCCCCAAATTCCCCAATTTTCCCAAAATCCCAGATTTTTCCCCAATCTCTTCTCTTTTTCCCCTCTTTATTTTCCTTAATTCCAGAGCTTTTTCCCTTTCAATTTCCCACCTTTTCCCTCTCATTTTCCCCATTTTTTACCCGATTTTCCCCCAATTTCTCCCCATTTCTCCCCCCTACCTCTTCCCAAACCCCCCAAACTCCCCAATTTTCCCAAAATCCCAGATTTTCCCCCCAATTTCCTTTCCCCTTTCCCCAAATCTTCTCTCTTTTCCCCCTCACTTTTCCCTTAATTTCAGCGTTTTTCCCTTTCAATTTTCCACCTTTTTCCCTTATTTTTCTTCATTTTTTTACCATTTTCCCCCAATTTCTCCCCATTTTCCCCCCATTTCACCCCAACTCTTCTTAAACCCCCCAATTTTCTCAAAATCCA